>NC_091296.1:54523506-54541006 GCF_038502225.1 Cherax quadricarinatus
GTTGAATAGTTATACTAACGCCTCTGGTCAGTAGCCTGGGAATAATTCCTCAATATAGAGACAAATGTATTATTCTAACCTTCAGGTAAGAACAAAAAAAAATTAATGATTGCTATCGCCCAGTATGACACAACAAGAGAAATTTTCATAATACACCATAATACACCATTGTAGATGAATGGTTCACAGAACCGACACGTTGATAAATTAGACACATGTGCAACTCTTGGGTATCTTTATTAAGGAAACGTTTAGCCACACAGTGGCTTCATCAGTCCATACACAGGAGAAGCTTGAAGAACAGGAGGAGAATGAGGTAATCAGTCCCTCAACCTTGAGTCGATGTGGTCAGTCCATCAATAATAATAATAATAATAATCTTTATTTACTACAAGTACATGTACATGGTATACAGTCCTAGCTGACAACAATGACATACTACTACATAGAAAGCCACTTGTTATGCTGAGCATCTCGGGCAAATTAGGTCAGTGTCCCAGGATGCGACCCACACCAGTCGACTAACACCCAGGTACCCATTTTACTGATGGGGAACATAGACAACAGGTGGAAAGAAACACGCCCAATGTTTCTACTCTGGCTGGGAATCGAACCCAGGCCCTCCCCGTGTGATGAAACCACTGTGTGGCGAAACATTTCCTTAATAAAGATACCCAAGAGTTATACATGTGTCTAATTTATCATAATACACCATACAAATAAAATGTCACCATCACTACATCTCGACTCTGTTCATCATCGCTTCTTCAGTATTCCGAAATGTATAATTATCTGCAGATGAATGTGTCTAATTTATCATAATTATCTGCACCCTGAACTTCGTTATTATTATTGCTGTATCTATAACGCAGATTTGTGAAAGCTTTTTCTAAGGTCTTCCGTAATCTCAAGATTATTTATCAGAAATTCCTTGTTAGCCAGAGTTTTAAAGGTTAATTATTAAATCGCAAAAAAACAAAAATAAAATCCTTTCATTTCATTTCTTCCTCTTTCCTAATTTGTTGTATTTTTCTAGATGGCTTTGTGAACTAGTTGTGTGTTAATATTATCATGGGGAGCGCTAAACCTGTAGGGATTACACAGCGCTTGTGTAAGTGGGGGCTCAGGCTCAGTTCAGGGAACTGGAAAACAGATCCAATTCCCTAGATCAAGAGCCCCTCACCAGCATCTAGGGTGTGAAGTAGCTGAAATTTTCAGACAAAATATTACACGGCCTCTCAAGTGGAATCCTTTTAATCCCATATAATCTAGATAAATTAATCCCATCGCTTGCACACAGGACAATTTTAGGATCGAAAATGGTAGCGATAAACTTTTCCGCAGAAGGGTTCATTACAGCCTTTGCCAGCCATTTATTAAAAACATAATTCTTATCCTGACGATCTGTTGAGTGTGAGCTGGGTAATATTTAGTGAAGGGATTCAGGGAAACCGGTTATCTTTATATAGCCGGACTTGAGTCCTGGAAATGGGAAGTACAATGTCTGCACTCTAAAGGAGGGGTTCGGGATATTAGCAGTTTGGAGGGATATGTTGTGTACAGGTATATGCTTCTAAACTGTTGTGTTCTGAGCACCTCTGCAAAAACAGTGATTATGTGTGAGTGTGGTGAAAGTGTTGAATGATGATGAAAGTATTTTCTTTTTGGGGATTTTTTCTTTTTTGGGTCACCCTGCCTCGGTGGGAGACGGCCAACTTGTTAAAAAAAAAAATTCTTATTAGAATGTTTTAAATAATATATGTTCAACGCGTTGTGCTTATGCTTTGAAATGGCTTGAAATTTATTTTATATTCCCCTCAAAGCAAGCAATGACTGCATCATGTCCTCCTGCACTTGGCCAAATAATTGAATTTTTCTCATAACTCGTGAGTATATTGGCCATCCTGTTCATTGAGTATCAAACTTTACTACGTCTTCCTGTCTTTATCACAGGAAACACTACCTGTATATCTAGCCTGCAAATCCCTAACAAGAATACTCTCGCCTACATCACCACATTTTTGTTGGAGTATTTTGGGGCTACTGACAGACTACACTATTAATCCTTCTATGTGACATTTTTTATAGTCACCGTCATTCACCAACCAGTTAGTTGGCAAATAACAAAAAAGGTACAATACCGTGACTGGAACGATACACAAATAACCCGCACATAAAAGAGAGAAGCTTACGACGACGTTTCGGTCCGACTTGGACCATTGACAAAGTGTGACTTTGTCATTACAAAGTGTGACTTTGTCAATGGTCCAAGTCGGACCGAAACGTCGTCGTAAGCTTCTCTCTTTTATGTGCGGGTTATTTGTGTATCAGTTAGTTGGCGTTCTCAGCATTCATTCTCGTCTCAACGTTCATACTGAAGCTAGAAGAACGCGATAAAGCTTTCTGAAGTAACACTTTCAGTAGTGATAAATGGTTTAGATAAGCAACAAGTCGAAGAATGAGATACTTGTTCAACTCTTGGAAATCTTTACTGGGGAAACGTTTCGCCACACAGAAGCTTCATCAGTCCAATACAAAGAAGAGCGGTGGAAAGAGAGAAGGAGTTTGAGGTAATCACTCCCACAGCCTGGAATCGACGTGTTCAATCCATCAGTCTTGAAGAAAGTACTTTCTTCAAGAAACGTATCCTCGATAAGGATTCCCACAACTTCGACAATTGTTTCAGTCTTCAACTTTCAGAAGTCTTCAATTTCCTACCCTCCTGTCCACTGTCAGCTGTACATTTCCAACTGCTTCATTCGATTATTACCCAAAAGACTTTTCTGAAGCCTCTTATATCATTCTGCCATGAGCTGCTGTGTTTACTCTTGGCTTCCTTCACATCTGGGGATATGTTTACTGTGTATATGGTGCTATTTGCGGACGGAGGATCGACCTTCCAGCACTCCTGGTGCTACATGTTTTCTTGTCCTCTATAGTTTCAAGAATCTTAGCTACGAGAGCAGTGTGAGTGTCGCGGGTACTGAACGGAGGATCGAGCCTCTACAGCCACTTGCGTAAAATGAGTCCCGCAGGGTTCAGTGGATCAAACGAAATAATGAATCAGATTTGATTTTAAACTGGTTAATGCTTAAAGCTGCAGGTCACGTGCTCTCCATCAATCAAAAATATTGTCATCCCATAAAAAGAAATTTAAGTAAGCGTACGATGTATATACGCGAAGAGGTGTATACCTCTCGGCGTATATACATCTGATACAGGAAATACATCGAGAGCAGTATACCTGCCGGTGTATTTCCTGTATGCGATAGGCCTTTAACCGAAGAAAATACTGTGTAAAGTTTTAAAGAAGAAATTATGCTAAAGATTATACACAACTATGCATATAATTATACAGCGATTATTTCCAGCTTATTTGATAATTATAGACCAAATTGGTGTTTCTAAATCCAAATATATAAAGCTTTTAGAGAAGGAAATATAATAGATTCAGTAACTTGTTGTTCCAAACTTCCATTACTTTCTCCATAAACACACATTAAACGAGTAATTTAAAAACCGCCGGCAAGGAGCTGAAAAATATTGTGTGGTGATGGTGGTGATGATGGTGATGGTGGTGATGATGGTGATGGTGGTGGTGGTGATGATGGTGGTGGTGGTGATGGTGGTGATGGTTGTGGTGATGGTGGTGGTGGTGGTTGTGGTGATGGTGGTGGTGGTGGTGGTTGTGGTGATGGTGGTGGTGATGGTGGTGGTGGTGGTGGTTGTGGTGATGGTGGTGGTGATGGTGGTGGTGGTTGTGATGATGGTGGTGGTGATGGTGGTGGTGGTGGTGATGATGGTGGTGGTGGTGATATTAACCCTCCCCTCAAACATCTCCTTGCCAACCTCAACAGAACACATGACCATAACACAAGGCACAGATCACTCTTTGATGTTCCTCGTGTCCATCTCACACTATGCAAAAACTCAATGCACATAAAAGGCCCTAAAATCTGGAATTCATTACCTGTAAATATAAAAGAAACACTACCTGTTTATAAATTCAAGTCTCTTCTCAAAGATCACTTACTCACCCAAAACCAAATAAATACTGAATAACTGAACCTTATAAATTGTATATCTTAAATGTTTCTCACAATTATATCACATAAATGTTAAACCTAAAACCCAATCTAACTTTATTATTTTTTAAATACACTACCTAACAGAATACTCCATACGACTGAATGTACAGCAATGCATGCAACCATATGACCTGTCTTTGTAATACTCATTTGTGCTTTATAGTAATCTGTTTACAATAATGTATTATCACTGATTTCATCATTGCTTAGTTAATCTTAAGTTAATTTTAAGCCAGCCCGAAATGCTATGCATAGTATAAGTGGCTTTGGCATGCTGCTCTTATCTGTATTTTTTTGTACCTCTGTATGTATGCTCAAATTGTAAATAAATAAATAAATAAAAAAATAAATAAATAAATAAATGATGGTGGTGATGGTGGTGGTGGTTGTGGTGATGGTGGTGGTGATGGTGGTGGTGATAGTGGTGGTGGTTGTGGCGATGGTGGTGGTGATGGTGGTGGTGATGGTGGTGATGGTGGTGGTGATGGTGGTGGTGGTGGTGGTGTGTTACAGAAAGGCAATATATATATAAAGTATTGACATCACCAGAGAACACTAGAAGATCTGCCCCTCTAGCACTCAACGTGTTTCTGGTTGTTGTAACAAGATGTCGGATCAACTTATCCCTTGTATAATTTTGGATTACATCTCGGTGATAATAATTCAACCAAATAAAAATAAATTTTAGATGTTTATTAACAAAGTTCTCTAGGTGGACAAAATCAAAGCAAACGAATTTGATATCATTTAGGATACAAGCTCCTACACTTCTCTTGTAGTGCGAAGAGAAATTGTTCACATAGCAATATAGTGCTGAGAGCACTTTTCGTAACAGTACGACTTACAAGTACCGTCTGGTACGTTGCTATCAAGTATAAAAATTACTAATATGTACAAGTGTGTGTGTGAATGTGTGCTTGTGTGCTCAAAGTGCTTGTTATGTCTCAGTAAGACTCGACTCGACTTAGACTTAAAAAGTTACTGACACTAGTCCACAAATAATCTATCTTCTAGAACATTAAGACAACCAAAACAGCTTGCTTGAACAATATGACGAACCATTCGCCAACAGAAATGATGTAACAAGCAGCAGTAGCACAGCGCCAGGAACAGGGAGACAATATAACGACCCTAATTAGGGACCATCAGCAGATCCTCCATAAAAGTCATAGAACTCCCTTAATACTGAATCTAAGTTTAGCATAACCGAATCCCCAACTGCGACGGTGCATAGACGCCACACAAAATAGGTCAGAAGCTTTAGTTTAGGACCAGGGTTGACTTATAGTGTCAGTACGACACAACCTCAGTAAAATGTCAAAAATAAGTAAGTCTGAATAATGCTTTATGAACACAGTTACACAGAGTTACACAGAGTTACAAGATGTGTGTTTCAACTCACCAGCGGAACCATACTCTACCAAAACAGTCTAAATAACGAACAAACAACCAGAGACAAGAGAGATCCCTGGAGAGATGGAGAGAGAGAGAGGTATTGGTCGAGAGATGACCAGATGTGGAGAGAGAGATTTCTCGACTACAGGCCTCACATCAGGTGAGATCGCATGACTCACCCATGCTACTCCAGCGACAATGCGAGGCACTGCCTGACACAAACAAGAGAGCGGTAGTTAGGAAGGCAGTTTGTGATGGCAAACAGCCGATCACAACTCTTCAACAGCAAGAACAGTGAGAAGTGCAACATGTTACATCCTAAATACATACATAGCTAATATAATAAGTAAAATAATAGTATAAAGTAAGATATTTTCATTTTAACTATTAATGAAAACATCGGCAATATAAAATTATATGAAAAGGTAAATATTAAATGTACAATATATACATGTGTCCCTTTCATTAGGTGTAATAACCCCCCCCCCAAGCACAACAAACGGTCGCAGTAGGTGTGATAATACCTTTTACTCATGTATCAGTTATCTCATTTCAAAAGATAACACAACAGTCACTATTGTGCCATGCACTTCAAATATTTATTAGTGTCATTGTCACTTTAATAACATATGCCTCTCGTACTAGGGCAGCACACCAGCGTATCTGCATACTAGTAGATCTGTACACCAGTGTAGGAGAACATGACTCCATAAGGCTCCAGGGTACTGGTGGAGACTGCATGACAGCAGTCGTGTATGATAGGAGACAAGATTCCACTCTAACAGTGGTAGTGGAATGCGAGGCAGTTAGTCCATCTGACACTTCATTAACTGCGAGAAGGAAAGATTGAGTGGCCTTAAGGTGTGTAGTGGGGTGGGTGGTGTCGGGTCTGTGTACTGCGCCACTCACAGCAATTATCTGCACAACACCTTAGCTCAACACTCAGCTTCTGTCTCCAACTCTGGTGGTGATGGTGGTGGTGAGGGTGGTGATGGTGGCGATGATGGTGGTGGTGGTGATAGTGGTGGTAGTGGTAGTGCTGGTGGTGGTGATGATGGTGTTGAAGGTGGTGGTGGTGGTGGTGGTGGTGGCAGTGGTGATGATGGTAGTTTTGATGGTGATGGTGGTGTTTATGGTGGTGGTGGTAATGAAGGTGGTGGTGATGGTGATGGTGGTAGTGGTGACGGTGGTGATGGTGACGGTGGTGATGGTGGTGGTGGTGATGATGGTGGTAGTGGTGATGGTGGTGGCGGTGGTGGTGATGGTGGTGGTGATAGTGATGGTGGTGATGGTGATGGTGGTGGTGGTGATGATGATGGTGGTTGTGGTGGTGGTGATGGTGGTAGTGATGATGGTGGTGGTGGTGGCGATGGTCTTTAATATTTGATGAAGTCTTTCCAAGGCGCCTTGGGACTGAGGATGATAGGCAGTAAATAATTTATGAATTATTCCTAGCCTAGTTAATGCTTCCCTAAACTCTTTGGCAGTAAAATCAGTACCTTGGTCACTCTGAAGAGACTTAGGAATGCCAAACAAGATACAAATTTATTTAGGCTTTATTAAGAATGGCGTTGGTGTTGATACTGCGCACTGGAACTGCTTCTGGATACCCACTAGATTTGTCCATAATAGCTGTATAGCCCTTGTGGCTTAGCGCTTCTTTTTGATTATAATAATAATAATAATTGTCCATAATAATGAATAAGTACTGATTCCTAGTCTTGGACTTAGATAATGGACCTACACAATCAATGATGGTTCTCCATCTGTGGGTATGGGATGTTGAGGTGCAGGTTTAATGGGGTGTCCAGGTTTTCCTACCGGCTGACATTCCCTACAACAGCGGATGTGATTTTTCACATCTTGCCTTAAGCCAGTGATGGTGGTGGTGTTGATGGTGATGGTAGTGATGATGGTGATGATGGTGATGGTGGTGATGATAGTGTGCTGAAAATGTGTATTTTTTCACCTCACGGTGCCGGTGTTGTTCATCATTTACAATATCTGAGTCGCTGTTAAACAGCCCTGAAGTTTAAACAAAAGGAAAGGATGGACTCTTGGTCCAACAGCTGTGCTTGGGAGAGAGAGAGAGAGAGAGAGAGAGAGAGAGAGAGAGGTAACCCACTCTCACTCCATGAACAACCATCCTCGTAAGAGTGATCCAGCGTCGTGGGGTTCATGACTGATGGTATTCCACAGACAGACAGACAAACAATGAGGGAGACAGGTGAGTGCTTGTAAATATTTTTATACATGTACAAATATTATCTCTCACTCCACAGCAGGATGCGGACCAGCACACTCAGCCTCAAAGCACGCAGTATTTAATCCACACAGCCAGATTAAGTACTGTGTATCTTGATGCAGTTTGTGCAGGTTTGAATCCTGCTGTGGGCTGAGATAATATTTGTCAATAGTTTCGCCCGTTAGCGAATTGTTAAGCAATTATATATATATATGTATATATATATATATATATATATATATATATATATATATATATATATATATATATATATATATATATATATATGTTTAAGTGCATGCCTGTATACATAGGTCAACATATAAACTGATGTTCTTTGGAAATTCCCTCAAATCAAAACCATCCAAATCTTTATCTTTAAATCAAAATTATACAGTACCGACAATTTGATGAATAAGACACTTGTGCAACACCTAACTGGCCAATATTACTGCAACTTAGCTACCAAAACTTAATCTCTCCATCTGTATTGAAGTCCTTATTTTTCCGCAACATGATGGACATCGTTCCTTCTCTGTGACCACTCACGGAGTTCATCTCTCTGACCAGAGGGGAAAAAAACACAGCTGTCTGCAGTAAGGTGAAAGTTACCCACTACACTATATGAGAAAATGACTAGAGCGAAAAACAAAAACTTGAACCTGACCTTCAGGCAAAAACTTGAGGCTTTGAAGCAGCTGGAACGACAGTGGTTCTGGCAGCCCAGAGGACACCAGCTCCCCCTTAATGAGGGTGTGTTTTTATGTCTTTTTACTGCTGACGGTGAGAAAAAAAAGGGAGACGGAGGAGGAAACGAACTTTTATGGTGAGAGGTTCTGTTCGCCATTGAAATATTTTATTTATTTTGTCTGTAATGACGCTGTAAAAGTGACAGAAACGGGAGGTTATTTACTGCTGATGTTAGTGAGTTGATGGTGAAATTACAGCTATAGTGCAGGGAAAAGCAGGTACTGAGGTAGGTGCAGAAGTAGGCAGAGAGGTAGATAAAGAGGTAGATAGAAAGATGGGTAGAGAGGTAGGTATAGAGGCAGGCATGGAGGGTTACAGGCAGGAAGAGAGAGGCAGCCTGAGGCAGGAATCAGAGAGAGAGACAGAGAGAGAGAGAGAGAGAGAGAGAGAGAGAGGAAACACAGCAGCCTGCTACCACGAGACCCGCCATAGTAAATCCTTAAATGGAACGTATCCAAAATGGCTGAAGATTGGATAAATAAATCCGGCCACGGAGAGGGCCTCTTTCCCACTGGATATTGGACCGTGAACCAGTTTCCTGCACGAGACTGACTGTCTGAGGTGAGTGGGGTACCAACAGTCACTGACCAGAGTGGCAAAGATGAATCAAGCTGGAGGACGTTGGAGGTAGGAGGTAGAGGAGGAAGAGGAGGACGATGGAGGACGAATAGGAGAACTTTGAGAGAAAGAAAGGCAAGTTAGAGAGAAAAGATGTACGAAGAGAAAGATGTTAGAGGAAGAGTAAGTTGATAAATTAGACATATGTGCAACACTTGGGTATCTTTAATAAGGAAACGTTTCGCCACGCAGTGGCTTCATCAGTCCATATAAAAAAGAACGGTGGAGAACAGGAGGAGTTTGAGGTAATCAGTCCCTCAGCCTTAAGTCGACGTGGTCAGTCCATCAATCTTGAAAAGTATACAGCATATGTCCGAAGTAGCAGCTTATATACTATAGGCAGGAGAGGTGCAGCAGTCGTAGGTGGTGTCACATTTGTCCAGTGTGGAAGTAGGTCGTGCCCAAGGGTTAGGCAAGTGAAGAATTCCCTGTATTAAGATCCCAAGATGTTACTGTGTCAGACAGGAATGTAGATGAATGGTTCAGAGAACCGACAAGTTGATAAATTAGACACATGTGCAACACTTGGGTATCTTTAATGAGGAAACGTTTCACCACACAGTGACTTCATCAGTCCATACGAAGATACAGAAGTGTTGCAAATGTGTCTAATTTATCAACTTGTCGGTTCTCTGAACCATTCATATACGAAGAGAAAGTTGTAAGAGAAATTTATATTAACTCGAACTAACATGCTACCGGGTAATCCTGCCAGATGACACCTTGCATTGAAGACCCAACTAACTGAGTTCATTCACCGCTTTCAATTCAAGAAGCTTATCAGATTACCTATAAGCTTTCCAGAGGACCTATAAGCTAGACTCTTGCACAGGACTCGGAGATGTTGAACTCAGCAGCAGAGTGCATCCTCCTTGAAGAGCTCTCATGATCCTCATCCGTCACACAATCACTGTGAAGGTTAGTGAACACATCTGTTGAGTATTCAGCAGTTAAGAACAATTCCCTGGCGCATGTCTCGACTATGTAGTGACCAGCTCAATGACTCAGTACTAGCGCTTTATAAACTGTGTCACTGTTTACCTTGTTAAACCCGTGATAGCACCAGGCCACTGAAGACAGGGTTACATAGTGCATTTGGCATAACACTTGACTCTCTTCACTGGTGATGTGGGGTTGCTGAGACGAGATCTGTATCGGAAATCACTCTTCTTATGAGTAATTTTAGGGATTTTTGTGGTGTGGTTTATGCCACAAGGCTAGTCATTCGTGACCTTAGTCATTTTTCTCATAGCATAAGTGGGTAAAATGACTACTTACTGGTGTAGTGGTGGAGGTATTGTATGAAAGTAGCTTCTCAGTGGGGGTATTGTAATGTAGTATTTACCTGTTTGTAGCTACAGGGAGAGAACTATGCTCGCGGTGTTCCGTCTACAGTCATTTCATCATACAGTCGGTGACAGTATTGACACTGTTCTTCTACAGCATTCACAGTTACACAGTTTAAGTGGACTAGGCAATATTCTGCTGAAGAACAGACTGCGCTGGTGCTAACAGATGGGTGTTCGTGGTTCATTTGGTAGCTTCCTAAGTTCACACACTAAGGGACTGGGGTTCGCTCCCCTACACGAGTGGAAACGTAGAGCATGTTTCCTTAAACCTATTGTCCCTGTCCACTTAGTAGTAAGTAGTCACCTGGGTATTAGCTGACTGCATTGTGGTCGCATCCTGGGGAAGAGAAGTAAAGAGGACTCCTGTGGAAATAAGCCAGACAGTCCACGATAACTTCTGGATTTTTTTTGAGGGGGAGGGAGGGGGGTTATCTTGGGTTAACATTCCTGGTTAACAATCCGGATAATTTGTTTTCTTTTATGTGGAAAGATTAAATATGAGATGTGTTATCACAAGAGTGATCTTACACTTGAGTGTTGAACTAACGAGTGTTATCATAAGAGTGATCTTACACTTGAGTGTTGAACTAACGAGTGTTATCATGAGAGTGATCTTACACTTGAGTGTTGAACTAACGAGTGTTATCATGAAAGTGATCTAACATGTAAGTGTTGAACTAACGAGTGTTATCATGAAAGTGATCTAACATGTAAGTGTTGGACTAACTAGTGTTATCATGAGAGTGATCTTACACTTGAGAGAGAGGTTGATCGTGTCTCGCACTGTCACTCTAATGGCCCTGACAACATCTGCCGCCACTAACTCACTCAACTTTCACTATTTATCTCCCAAAATCCCATCAAAATTTAATATAGCATCATGTGATTGATAGACGCTTGACCAGAAGTGAGTGAGGATATATGGGAGGTGGAAAGGGAGAATGGAAGGGAGGGAGGAAGGAAGGAAGGAAGAAGAGTAGAAAGTGTCATGGAGGCAACAAACGAGGGAGGATAATAAGGATAATTCGGGTTTAAGGATGGAAATGAAGGAAAGGAACGAGATGATGATAGTGGAAGTAGTGAGCTGATGAAAGGGGAAACACAAGGGGGGTAGAACTTAATAATAATAATAATAAAATAATAATAATAATAATAATAATAATAATAATAATAATAATAATAATAATAATAATAGGAAGAAGAAGAAGAAGAAAAAGAAGAACAAAATAGTACATAAAGAATCTGTGTTGACATGTACATTGCATCACATTTCCAAATATAAATTAGATTCGAAAGATAATCAACTCAAACTTAAACAGTTAGCGCAGAACATCATAAAAAATGGAGATCACCAGGTTCACAACTTGTGGAGGCCAGAACTTCCTTCGCGATAAGTCGGGGATGTTGATATAAAGTGGAGTTATCCCTCTACTCTTAAAGTTGGGTTATCACGCGACTCGTAAAGTTGGGTTATCCCTCTGCCCGTAAAGTTGGGTTATCCCTCTTCACAGAGACGAACTTAGCAAACCACTTAATTATCTTCGTGGATTATTTTTACCTCTGGATTCAAGTTGTTGGGAGAAAAAAAAATACGTCTTTCTCGCCGAGACTGAGATAAAGTTAGATTTAATATGCGCATTGTGGGAGAGAGGGAGGGAGAGAGAGAAAGAGAGAGAGAGAGAGAGAGAGAGAGAGAGAGAGAGAGAGAGAGAGAGAGAGAGAGAGAGAGAGAGATAGACGGACAGACAGACAGACAGAGACGGAGGGAGGGAGGGAGGGAGAGAAAGAGACAGAGAATAGTGATGGTACTCACCTAGGACTCACCTAGTTGAGGTTGCAGGGGTCGAGTCCGAGCTCCTGGCCCCGCCTCTTCACTGATCGCTACTAGGTCACTCTCCCTGAACCATGAGCTTTATCATACCTCTGCTTAAAGCTATGTATGGATCCTGCCTCCGCTACATCGCTTCCCAGACTATTCCACTTACTGGCTACTCTGTGGCTGAAGAAATACTTCCTAACATCCCTGTGATTCATCTGTGTCTTCAACTTCCAACTGTGTCCCCTTGTTACTGTGTCCAATCTCTGGAACATCCTGTCTTTGTTCACCTTGTCAATTCCTCTCATTATTTTGTATGTCGCTATCATGTCCCCCCTATCTCTCCTGTCCTCCAGTGTCGTCAGGTTGATTTCCCTTAACCTCTCCTCGTAGGACATACCTCTTAGCTCTGGGACTAGTCTTGTTGCAAACCTTTGCACTTTATCTAGTTTCTTTACGTGCTTGGCTAGGTGTGAGTTCCAAACTGGTGCCGCATACTCCAATATGGGCCTAACGTACACGGTGTACAGGGTCCTGAACGATTCCTTATTAAGATGTCGGAATGCTGTTCTGAGGTTTGCTAGGCGCCCATATGCTGAAGCCGTTATTTGGTTGATGTGCTCTTCAGGAGATGTGCTTGGTGTTATAGTCACCCCAAGATCTTTTTCCTTAAGTGATGTTTGTAGTCTCTGGCCCCCTAGACTGTACTCCGTCTGCGGTCTTCTTTGCCCTTCCCCAATCTTCATGACTTTGCACTTGATGGGATTGAACTCCAGGAGCCAATTGCTGGACCAGGTCTGCAGCCTGTCCAGATCCCTTTGTAGTTCTGCCTGGTCTTCGATCGAGAGAATTCTTCTCATCAACTTCACGCCATCTGCAAACAGGGACACCTCAGAGTCTATTCCTTCCGTCATGTCGTTCACAAGTACCAGAAACAGCACTGGTCCTAGGACTGACCCCAGTGGGACCCCGCTGGTCACAGGTGCCCACTCTGACACCTCGCCACGTACCATGACTCGCTGCTGTCTTCCAGACAAGTATTCCCTGATCCATTGCAGCGCTTTCTCTGTTATCCCTGCTTGGTCCTCCAGTTTTTGCACCAATCTCTTGTGTGGAACTGTGTCAAACGCCTTCTTGCAGTCCAAGAATATGCAATCCACCCACCCCTCTCTCTCTTGTCTTACTGCTGTCACCATGTCATAGAACTCCAGTAGGCTTGTGACACAGGATTTCCCGTCCCTGAAACCATTTTGGCTGCTGTTGATGAGATCATTCCTTTCTAGGTGTTCCACCACTCTTCTCCTGATAATCTTCTCCATAATTTTGCATACTATACAAGTCAGTGACACTGGTCTGTAATTTAGTGATTCATGTCTGTCTCCTTTTTTAAAGATTGGGACTACATTTGCTGTCTTCTATGCCTCAAGGAATCTCCCTGTTTCGATAGATGTAGTGAATATTGTTGTTAAGGGTACACATAGCGCCTCTGCTCCCTCTCTCAGGACCCATGGGGAGATGTTATCTGGCCCCATTGCCTTTGAGGTATCTAGCTCACTCAGAAGCCTCTTCACTTCTTCCTCGGTTGTGTGCACTGTGTCCAGCACTTGGTGGTGTGCCTCACCTCTCCGTCTTTCTGGAGCCCCTTCTGTCTCCTCTGTGAACACTTCTTTGAATCTCTTGTTGAGTTCCTCACATACTTCACGGCCATTTCTTGTTGTCTCTCCTCCTTCCTTTCTTAGCCTGATTACCTGGTCCTTGACTGTTGTTTTCCTCCTGATGTGGCTGTATAACAGTTTCGGGTCAGATTTGGCTTTCGCTGCTATGTCATTTTCATATTGTCTTTGGGCCTCCCTTCTTATCTGTGCATATTCGTTTCTGGCTCTACGACTGCTCTCCTTATTCTCCTGGGTCCTTTGCCTTCTATATTTCTTCCAATCCCTAGCACACTTGGTTTTTGCCTCCCTGCACCTTTGGGTGAACCATGGGCTCAACCTGGCTTTTTCATTATTCCTGTTACCCTTGGGTACAAACCTCTCCTCAGCCTCCTTGCACATTGTTGCTACATATTCCACCATCTCATTAACTGGCTTCCCTGCCAGTTCTCTGTCCCAATGAACCCGTTCAGGAAGTTCCTCATTCCCGTATAGTCCACTTTCTTGTAGTTTGGCTTCATTCGTCCTGGCCTTCCTGCTTCTCCCTCCACTTGCAGCTCTACTGTGTATTCGAAGCTTAAAACCACATGATCGCTGTGTATGTGTGTGTGTGTGTGTGTGTACTCACCTGTATGTGGCTGAACGGGTCGAGTCTCAGCTCCTGACGTTGCCTTTCAGCTAGTTGCTACTGGTGCAGTCTTTCCTGTCTGCTTCCAAAATCTATTGTTACCTCTTCTTGAAGATATGCATGGCCCATGTATGTGTGTGTGTGTGTGTGTGTGTGTGTGTGTGTGTGTGTGTGTGTGTGTGTGTGTGTGTGTGTGTGTGTGTGTGCGTACTTTCCTAGTTGTGGTTGAAGGGGTCGAGTCACAACTCCTGGCCCCGCCTCTTCACTGGTTTCTACTAGGTCACTCTTTCTGCTCCATGAGCTTTATCATACCTCTTCTTAAAGCTATGTGTGGATCCTGCCTCCACTACATCACTTCCTAGACTGTTCCACTCCCTGACAACTCTGTGACTGAAGAAATACTTCCTAACATCCCTGTGATTCATCTGAGTCTTCAATTTCCAATTGTAACCCCTTGTTCCTGTGTCCAATCTGTGGAACATCCTGTCTCTGTCTACCTTGTCGATTCCTCTCGATATTTTATATGTCGTTATCATATCCTCCCTATCTCTCCTGTCCTCCACTGTCGTCAGGTCGATTTCCCTTAGAGTCTCTCTTCGTAGGTCATGCCCCTTACCTCCGGGACTAGTCTTGTTGCAAACCTTTGCACTTTCTCTAATTTCCTTATGTGCTTTGCTAGGTGTGGGTTCCAAACTGGCGCTGCATACTCCAATATATGCCTAACGTACACGGTTTCTCAGAGCCCTGAACAATTCCTTATTGAGATGGCGGAATGCTATTCTTAGGTTATCTAGGTGTCCATATGCTGCAGCAGTTATTTGATTGATGTGCACCTCAGGAGATGTACTCGGTGTTATACTCACCCCAAGAACCTTTTCCTTGACTGAGGTTTATTGACTCTGCCCCCCTAAACTGTACTCCGTCTACGGCCATCGTTGCCCTTCTGCAATCTTCATGACTTTGCACTTGGTGGAGTTGAGTTCCAGGAGCCAGTTTCTGGACCAGTCCTGCAGCCTGTCCAGATTCCTTTGTAGTTCTGCCTGGTCCTTGTCTGATTGAATTCTTCTCATCAATTTCACATCATCTGCAAACAGGGACACTTCGGAGTCTATTCTTTCCGGCATGTTGTTCACATGTACCAGAAACAGCACCATCCCTAGGACTGACCCCTGTGGAACCTTGCTCGTCACAGGCGCCCACTCTGACACCTCGTCACGTACCATGACTCGCTGTTGTCTTCCCGACAAGTATCCCCTGATCCAGTGAAGTGCCTTCCATGTTATCCCTACCGGGTCCTCCAGATTTTGCACTAATATCTTGTGTGGAATTGTGTCGAATGCCTTCTTACAGTCCAAGAAAATGCAATATACCCTCCCCTCTCTCTCTTGTCTTACTGCTGTCACTCTGTCATAAAACTCCAGTAGGTTTGTGATACAGGATTTCCCATCCCTCTGCTCCCATTGGGGTATCTAGCTCTCTTAGCAGCCTCTTCAACTCCTTCTCTGTTATATGTGTTGTGTCCAACACTTGGTGTACCCACCTCTCCCTTCTGTCTCCTCTGTGAACACTTCTTTGAATCTCATGTTGAGCTCCTCACATACTTTACAGTCGTTTCTTGTGATCTCCCCTCCTTTCTTCCTCAGCCTGATTACCTTGTCCTTGACTGTTGCTTTCCTCCTGATGTGCCTGTACAACAGCTTTGGATCAGATTTGGCTTTCGCTGCTATGTCATGCCTCCCTTCTTACCTGTTCATATTAACTTCTGTTTCTACGACTGCTCTCATTATTCTCCTGGGTCCTTTGCCTTCTATACTAGGTTCACCCAGTCAATTTCCTTATAATTGAAGTCATCCACATTCAGCAGCTTTGCCCTGCTCGCATGAGCCCATCTGGCCACCTCAGCCAGTGTGTCAAACAACACTCTGTTACTCTCATCAAACGTTTGCCTTGGCCTCCTGCTGTTCTGTGGTGGGTTGTACATCACTGCAATTAGCACTTTGGGACCTACAGACTGAAGTGTTCCTATTATGTAATCTCTTGCTTCTTTTATCTCCTCTCTCCAGCTCATCAAAATCCCATTAGTTTTTGATGAACAGTGCCACTTCTTCGCCCCCTCTGTGAGAGTTGTCGATAAAATATTAAGATATTTGTTTAAAAAGCAGTGGGATGAGAAGGTTGTATAGGTGCTAGCAAGGTCAGTCAGTCTACTGCGCATTTGTACTCACTCTCTGCATAGCACCCACTGCCTAAGTGAACCTCTGCTGATTAATTGTCATTATGTTTTCAGAAAAAAAGGCCATTCTGCAATTGATCTTATGTTGTATGTCTCTGCTATGTGGCACCAGCCACTGGATGAGATTCTTAATGCGTGAATTGAGAGAGAGACAGACAGACAGAGGGACACACAAAGAAAGAGAGGCACAGAGAGAGAAAGCGACCACATCAGTGTCTGGACAGTTTCCTTAAGGAACTAAAGTCATGAACGTATTCCAGGTTTAATTTTCCACCACCATTTTCTCGCTCGACGCACAAAAACTGGAAGAGGAAGCTGAATACACAAGATTTTTCTCTTCTAATTTGGGTTACTGGTTAAGCCTGAATTGTAATGCCACCCAAGACCAAGAAACGTGTATATATATATATATATATATATATATATATATATATATATATATATATATATATATATATATATATATATATACAAGGAATTCGCAAGAGCAGGCGAAATGTACACAAACACTGATCTCTGGCCGAAGGAGACTCGAACCTACGAACCTTGGAACAGGGTACTCAGTGCTTTACCATTCTCACCACACTGGACCAATACCTTGGCGCCCAGCTTGTGCTACACGTTAATCCAAGGTAGCCAGCTTTCAGGGAGAAGGCTTACAGCTTTTCATCTGGCTACCTTGGATTAACGTCTAGCGCAAGCTGGGCGCCAAGGTATTGGTCCAGT
>NC_091296.1:54548506-54553506 GCF_038502225.1 Cherax quadricarinatus
AACCAAGGGTAACATTACAACACCCATGATAACTTAACCAAGGGTAACATTACAACACCTCTGATAACTTAACCAAGGGTAACACTACAACACCTCTGATAACTTAACCAAGGGTAACATTACAACACCTCTGATAACTTAACCAAGGGTAACACTACAACACCTCTGATAACTTAACCAAGGGTAACACTACAACACCTCTGATAACTTAACCAAGGGTAACACTACAACACCTCTGATAACTTAACCAAGGGTAACGTTACAACACCTCTGATAACTTAACCAAGGGTAACGTTACAACACCTCTGATAACTTAACCAAGGGTAACATTACAACACCCATGATAACCAAGGGTAACATTACAACACCTCTGATAACTTAACCAAGGGTAACATTACAACACCTCTGATAACTTAACCAAGGGTAACACTACAACACCTCCGATAACTTAACCAAGGGTAACATTACAACACCTCTGATAACTTAACCAAGGGTAACGTTACAACACCTCTGATAACTTAACCAAGGGTAACATTACAACACCTCTGATAACTTAACCAAGGGTAACGTTACAACACCTCTGATAACTTAACCAAGGGTAACACTACAACACCTCTGATAACTTACCCATGGGTAACACTACAACACATCTGATAACTTAACCAAGGGTAACACTACAACACCTCTGATAACTTAACCAAGGGTAACGTTACAACACCTCTGGTAACTTAACCAAGGGTAACATTACAACACTTCTGATAACTTAACCAAGGGTAACATTACAACACCTCTGATAACTTAACCAAGGGTAACATTACAACACCTCTGATAACTTAACCAAGGGTAACACTACAACACCTCTGATAACTTAACCAAGGGTAACACTACAACACCTCTGATAACTTAACCAAGGGTAACAATACAACACCTCTGATAACTTAACCAAGGGTAACACTACAACACCTCTGATAACTTAACCAAGGGTAACACTACAACACCTCTGATAACTTAACCAAGGGTAACACTACAACACCTCTGATAACTTAACCAAGGGTAACATTACAACACCTCTGATAACCAAGGGTAACACTACAACACCTCTGATAACTTAACCAAGGGTAACAATACAACACCTCTGATAACTTAACCAAGGGTAACAATACAACACCTCTGATAACTTAACCAAGGGTAACAATACAACACCTCTGATAACTTAACCAAGGGTAACAATACAACACCTCTGATAACTTAACCAAGGGTAACACTACAATACCTCTGATAACTTAACCAAGGGTAACACTACAACACCTCTGATAACTTAACCAAGGGTAACACTACAACACCTCTGATAACTTAACCAAGGGTAACACTACAACACCTCTGATAACTTAACCAAGGGTAACATTACAACACCTCTGATAACTTAACCAAGGGTAACATTACAACACCTCTGATAACCAAGGGTAACACTACAACACCTCTGATAACTTAACCAAGGGTAACATTGTAACACCTCTGATAACCAAGGGTAACACTACAACACCTCTGATAACTTAACCAAGGGTAACACTACAACACCTCTGATAACTTAACCAAGGGTAACGCTACAACACCTCTGATAACTTAACCAAGGGTAACACTACAATACCTCTGATAACTTAACCAAGGGTAACACTACAACACCTCTGGTAACTTAACCAAGGGTAACACTACAACACCTCTGATAACTTAACCAAGGGTAACACTACAACACCTCTGATAACTTAACCAAGGGTAACACTACAACACCTCTGATAACCTAACCAAGGGTAACACTACAACACCTCTGATAACTTAACCAAGGGTAACACTACAACACCTCTGATAACCTAACCAAGGGTAACACTACAACACCTCTGATAATTTAACCAAGGGTAACGTTACAACACCTCTGATAACTTAACCAAGGGTTGCACTACAACACCTCTGATAACTTAACCAAGGGTAGCACTACAACACCTCTGATAACTTAACCAAGGGTAGCACTACAACACCTCTGATAACTTAACCAAGGGTTGCACTACAACACCTCTGATAACTTAACCAAGGGTAACACTACAACACCTCTGATAACTTAACCAAGGGTTGCACTACAACACCTCTGATAACTTAACCAAGGGTAGCACTACAACACCTCTGATAACTTAACCAAGGGTTGTACAACACCTCTGATAACTTAACCAAGGGTAGCACTACAACACCTCTGATAACTTAACCAAGGGTTGCACTACAACACCTCTGATAACTTAACCAAGGGTTGCACTACAACACGTATGATAACTTAACCAAGGGTAGCACTACAACACCTCTGATAACTTAACCAAGGGTAACACTACAACACCTCTGATAACTTAACCAAGGGTAACACTACAACACCTCTGATAACTTAACCAAGGGTAACACTACAACACCTCTGATAACTTAACCAAGGGTAACACTACAACACCTCTGATAACTTAACCAAGGGTAGCACTACAACACCTCTGATAACTTAACCAAGGGTAACACTACAACACCTCTGATAACTTAACCAAGGGTAACACTACAACACCTCTGATAACTTAACCAAGGGTAACACTACAACACCTCTCATAACTTAACCAAGGGTAACACTACAACACCTCTGATAACTTAACCAAGGGTAACACTACAACACCTCTGAAGTATTTATCATCCTCCGAGGTCCAATGTTTTGTATTTCGCTGGGACAAAATAATTACAACGCATATGTAAATTAAATTACTTTTCTGTATCACATAACATGTAAATGAAACAGATACCAAAACAGATTCTGTTCTGAAATGCGGCCTGGAAGATGCTTGTTATGTTTATAATAATAATAATAATAATAATAATAACAAATAAAACTGGTAATAATAATAATATATAACTAAAACTGAGATTAATAATAACAATAACAATAATACTACTACTAATAAAATATTATTATTATTATTATTATTATTATTATTATTATTATTATTATTATTATTATTATTCAACAGCTACCAATATATTGTGTTAAGTGCATAAATGCAGCCCATAACGGATGTTTCTGTGTGTGTATACAAAGTCACTATCAGGTGCTTCCTTACATGTATTCTTGCGTCTTGCCTTTCAATAACACAGCTTAAACATTCCGTTCTTATCCTTATTACTCTTTCAAATGTGGCTGTACAGTGACTCGAGCCCCAGCCATCTAACCCCGTCACCAGTCATTCAATCATTCCTCGCCACTCGTGCCCCTCAGCCTCAGGACTAGTTTTGTTGCAATCCATTGGACTTCCTAGTTCTTCCTTACGTGCTTGATTAATTATGGATTCTATTTTAATGCATACGTATGTACCAGTATGTCTGTGCCTTACTACATGTTAATATATACCTGCATGTTTACCTATACATCTATTCAGAGTGCAACAGACAAATGTAGTACTAGCAGCAGAAACACACAGCAAGAGGCATTCTTGAGCTTCCCCAATGCTCGGGCCTTGGCCCAAAGCTGGGGTGTGGCTCGAAATGGATCCTGTAGTGCTTGCTGCCTTTGTATCTCCTGACATCGTCTGCTGCTATACAGCTGCCACATCCTTCGAGCCCAGTGTGGGCAGGGTTAGTTGCAGCCCAAGGTGCCTAGAGTGGGGGCGGGGAATGGGGCTAAACCTTGGAACTGTTGGTTCCAGAAGACGAGGAGGTACTTGTACCTCCTCCCATGGCAGACATTGGTCTGAGACACTCCCTCGACATTGAGCCAAGGCCGGGCCACCTCCTGGAAAAGCCCCGATCAGGGCGATTATACCGGCGAACCTAGACTAGAACAGAATATATATCTATTAATTAGCAGACGAACCAGTGCTTAAAGATACGGAGAGTGAGAGGGTGGACTTGGATATACGTTCCCCACTTGACTAAAATTTGCATGAGTCGGAGAAGTTGTGTTTACAGAGAAGACAAGGGAGCTTCTCTGACCATAATGTAAACAAAATATCAGCAGTGCGTGAGATCTGGGAGTCATTGTAATTACGTTAACTCTCCCTATATATATATATATATATATATATATATATATATATATATATATATATATATATATATATATATATATATATATATATATATATATATATATATATATATATATATATATATTGTGTGTGTGTGTTTGTGTGTGTGTGTACTCACCTAGTTGAGGTTGCGGGGGTCGAGTCCGAGCTTGTGTGTGTTGTGTGTGTGTGTGTGTGTGTGTGTGTGTGTGTGTGTGTGTGTGTGTGTCAGGTGTATGTGTGTGTGTGTGTTGTGTGTGTACTCACCTATTTGTACTCACCTATTTGTGATTGCAGGGGTCGAGTCATAGCTCCTGGCCCCGCCTCTTCACTGATTGCTACTAGGTCCTCTCTCTCCCTGCTCCATGAGCTTTATCATACCTCGCCTTAAAACTATGTATGGTTCCCGCCTCCACTACTTCACCTTCTAGGCTATTCCACGGCCTGACTACTCTATGACTGAAGAAATACTTCCTAACATCCCTTTGATTCATCTGAGTTTTCAACTTCCAATTGTGACCTCTTGTGTCTGTGTCCCATCTCTGGAACATCCCGTCTTTTGTCCACCTCGTCTATTCCGCGCAGTATTTTGTATGTCGTTATCATGTCTCCCCTGACCCTCCTGGTTTCCAGTGTCGTCAGGCCGATTTCCCTCAACCTTTCTTCGTAGGACAATCCCCGTAGCTCTGGGACTAGTCTTATTGCAAACCTTTGCACTTTCTCTAATTTCTTAACGTGCTTGACTAGGTGTGGATTCCAAACTGGTGCTGCATACTCCAGTATGGGCCTGACGTAAATGGTATACAGAATCTTGAACGAATCCTTACTGAGGTATCGGAACGCTATCCGTAGGTTTGCCAGGCGCCCGTATGCTGCAGCAGTTATCTGATTGATGTGCGCCTCGGGAGATATGCTCGGTGTTAT
>NC_091296.1:54558506-54563506 GCF_038502225.1 Cherax quadricarinatus
CTTCTTTCCTCAGCCTTATCACCTGGTCCTTGACTGTTGTCTTCCTCCTAATGTGGCTATGCAGCAGTTTCGGGTCAGATTTGACTTTCGATGCTATGTCGCTTTCATACTGTCGCTGGGCCTCCCTCCTTATCTGTGCATACTCGTTTCTGGCTCTTCTACTAATCTCCTTGTTTTCCTGGGTCCTATGCCTCCTGTACCTTTTCCATTCTCTGTTGCACTTAGTTTTTGCCTCCCTACACCTTCGGGTAAACCAAGGACTCGTTTTGGTCTTCCTATTATTTCTGTTTCCCTTGGGAACAAAACTTTCCTCTGCCTCCTTGCACTTTGTTGCCACATATTCCATCATCTCGTTTACTGATTTTCCTACCATTTCTCTGTCCCACTGAACCTCCTGTAGGAAGTTTCTCATACCTGTGTAGTCCCCCCTTTTATAGTTTGGCCTGACCCCTTCAGTTCCTGTTACCTTCTCCATTTGTAACTCTACTATATAATCAAAACTCAGCACCACATGATCGCTAGCTCCAAGGGGCCTCTCGTAAGTGATGTCCTCAATGTCTGAACTGCTCAGGGTGAACACAAGATCCAGTCTTGCTGGCTCATCCTCCCCTCTCTCTCTGGTTGTGTCCCTGACATGTTGATGCATGAGGTTTTCAAGTACCACATCCATCATCTTGGCTCTCCATGTTTCGGGACCCCCATGTGGCTCCAGGTTTTCCCAGTCGATCTCCCTGTGGTTGAAATCGCCCATTACCAGTAACTTTGCTCTGCTCGAGTGAGCTCTTCTTGCCACCTCAGCCAGTGTGTCCACCATCACCCTGTTGTTTCCTTCGTACTCCTCTCTTGGCCTCCTGCAGTTCTGTGGTGGGTTATACATCACTCCAATGACTACTTTATGTTCTCCGGACTGAATTGTACCTACAATGTAGTCTCTTTCTCCAATCATGTCCATGCCTTCTATTTCCTCAAATCCCCATCGGTGTTTTATGAGCAGTGCAACCCCTCCTCCCCCTCTACTCCTTCTATCTTTTCTCAGGATCTGATATCCCCTTGGGAAGATTGTGTCTGTTATTTTCTCAGCGAGTTTTGTTTCTGTGACTGCTATGATGTCTGGTGATTTTTCACTGATTCTTTCGTTCCACTCCTCATGTTTATTCGTTATTCCATCCGCGTTTGTGTACCAAACTTTCAGTTTCTTTTCTATTATTGTGGTCATGCAAGGATATTGGGGTTGGGGGAGCGAGAGCCTTGGTGGGGACCTATATGGGGCTGTGGTGTAGGTGGGGTTTGTGTTGATGGGGGTGGGGTCAGAATGCCCATAAGGGACAGCTGTGTGTGTGTGTGTGTGTGTTTGTGAGTGTGTGTGTGTGTGTTTGTGTGTGTATGAGTGTGTGTGTGTGTGTGTGTGTATGTGTGTGTGTGTGTGTGTGTGTGTATGGTCTGTCACGACCAGGGACGTAACTCGCCAGAGAACTATATTTTTCATTGCTGGTTACATTCTTACACCATCTTGAGTGTAAGAGTTGTGAGTGAGTGCTAGACACTGGATGAGGGAGGAGACGAGAAGTTCATACAGGGATTGAAATGCAAATTCGACAGGATTCTTGGAATAAGAACATAATCACACAAATCGAATGCTGGTTAAGATACAGGGCCCAAGAGCTATAGCTTACTCTCCAAAGGCATATACAGGTGACTACACATGGACACAGTCGCTTATATTAGTATTCTTGACGGCTGTTGGAGGTAACACCTCCGTGCCATATTAGTGTGAAAAGAAAGCCTCTTACATGTTTTGCACTCTGGCAGGATTGCTGGATTTTTACTTTAATTTTTGAATATATAAAACTGCAGTTCAAGCTTATAAACTTCTGTTTCCATTAAAAAGTTGATTAAAAAAAATCTTAAAAATTTCAAGACAATAGCTCAGACCTTTTTTCAGGCTAATTTTTTTTATCATAATTGACAACTGACGTGCAGAATTATTAGTTTAATGAATTACTTCCAACAACTGTATTTTTTTCTTACAAAACTTCTATTGATAGCTATGATTAATTTTTCTGTATCTTCGTAGATATAATTTACAATCTTCTGGAATAAGTCAGCATCCCCTGACTAGTCTGCCCTACCAAGCGCTGTTGACTCTCACCTCGTGCACTCGCTCCCCTACACACATGATTGCGGATAATCCCCCATGCAATCTATTGTGAGCTTGTACACTACCATTGAAGGGATCCTCTAAAGCTGCCAATATCATGCCAAAAGGAGAATTTGCGATTTTTTTTCTCAAGTGAATTGTGATATTGACTGAAAAACAAAGAGATGGGCGAGAGTGCTCACAGTAACTCTAATGTCTGACGTCACTTCTAGACACTGTCTTACATAGTATATGCTTGCCTGTCTGTTAGAGTATTACCAAATAAATAAGACACATGGGCAACACTTGGGCGCCTTTACTGCAGAGATGTTATGTCAGTCTGATCGTTCATCACTTCAATACGCTGTATATTTACTTGAGACGGTGAAAGACTTCGAGGGGTAGTTTGAGAATGACGGAACATCTCCACGATAAAGATCCTCTGGTGTTGCAGTGTTGCGCCTATGTTTTATTCGTCTGTCTATTGGAACTCGAGGAGCAGCCACCTCCACCTGGTGAGTTCTGGGTATTTCGTGATAATAGGAAGATAATTATTCGTGGTAAATAACTAAGAGTTCCTCACAGTGTCTGGACAATATATTTCTTTATTTCCTGGGATCAGATCTGATTGAAACCCAGTCCAAAAGCGTTGAATTATCTTAAGGGTTTAGTGCTTCTCTTTGAACACGATAATGATAATTGTTTATATGCTCACGAAAAAAAGTCCAAAATGGTATTTCAAGGTATTTTATTAGATAAAATAAGATACTAGATATTTGCTTAAAGTAAAAAAGTGGAAGTGTAAAAAAAAAAAAAATTGTGAATAATATAAATCCAAGTGTACTCTGGTTGACCATTTTAGGTTCTGGTTCTAAGACCTTTTACTGTCCTTAAACTCTTGCACAACCTTCATTGGATACATAGAGGACGTACAATAAATTAGCCGCTACCGGCAACAGGGTGGCCATGTGTGTGTACTCACCTAGTTGAGGTTGCGGGGGTCGAGTCCGAGCTCCTGGCCCCGCCTCTTCACTGATCGCTACTAGGTCACTCTCCCTGAGCCGTGAGCTTTATCATACCTCTGCTTAAAGCTATGTATGGATCCTGCCTCCACTACATCGCTTCCCAAACTATTCCACTTACTGACTACTCTGTGGCTGAAGAAATACTTCCTAACATCCCTGTGATTCATCTGTGTCTTCAGCTTCCAACTGTGTCCCCTTGTTACTGTGTCCAATCTCTGGAACATCCTGTCTTTGTCCACCTTGTCAATTCCTCTCAGTATTTTGTATGTCGTTATCATGTCCCCCCTATCTCTCCTGTCCTCCAGTGTCGTCAGGTTGATTTCCCTTAACCTCTCCTCGTAGGACATACCTCTTAGCTCTGGGACTAGTCTTGTTGCAAACCTTTGCACTTTCTCTAGTTTCTTTACGTGCTTGGCTAGGTGTGGGTTCCAAACTGGTGCCGCATACTCCAATATGGGCCTAACGTATACGGTGTACAGGGTCCTGAACGATTCCTTATTAAGATGTCGGAATGCTGTTCTGAGGTTTGCTAGGCGCCCATATGCTGCAGCAGTTATTTGGTTGATGTGCGCTTCAGGAGATGTGCCTGGTGTTATACTCACCCCAAGATCTTTTTCCTTGAGTGAGGTTTGTAGTCTCTGACCCCCTAGACTGTACTCCGTCTGCGGCCTTCTTTGCCCTTCCCCAATCTTCATGACTTTGCACTTGGTGGGATTGAACTCCAGGAGCCAATTGCTGGACCAGGTCTGCAGCCTGTCCAGATCCCTTTGTAGTTCTGCCTGGTCTTCGATCGAGTGTATTCTTCTCATCAACTTCACGTCATCTGCAAACAGGGACACCTCAGAGTCTATTCCTTCCGTCATGTCGTTCACAAATACCAGAAACAGCACTGGTCCTAGGACTGACCCCTGCGGGACCCCGCTGGTCACAGGTGCCCACTCTGACACCTCGCCACGTACCATTACTCGCTGCTGTCTTCCTGACAAGTATTCCCTGATCCATTGTAGTGCCTTCCCTGTTATCCCTGCTTGGTCCTCCAGTTTTTGCACCAATCTCTTGTGTGGAACTGTGTCAAACGCCTTCTTGCAGTCCAAGAAAATGCAATCCACCCACCCCTCTCTCTCTTGTCTTACTGCTGTCACCATGTCATAGAACTCCAGTAGGTTTGTGACACAGGATTTCCCGTCCCTGAAACCATGCTGGCTGCTGTTGATGAGATCATTCCTTTCTAGGTGTTCCACCACTCTTCTCCTGATAATCTTCTCCATGATTTTGCATACTATACATGTCAGTGACACTGGTCTGTAGTTTAATGCTTCATGTCTGTCTCCTTTTTTAAAGATTGGGACTACATTTGCTGTCTTCCATGCCTCAGGCAATCTCCCTGTTTCGATAGATGTATTGAATATTGTTGTTAGGGGTACACATAGCGCCTCTGCTCCCTCTCTCAATACCCATGGGGAGATGTTATCTGGCCCCATTGCCTTTGAGGTATCTAGCTCACTCAGAAGCCTCTTCACTTCTTCCTCGGTTGTGTGCACTGTGTCCAGCACTTGGTGGTGTGCCCCACCTCTCCGTCTTTCTGGAGTCCCTTCTGTCTCCTCTGTGAACACTTCTTTGAATCTCTTGTTGAGTTCTTCACATACTTCACGGTCATTTCCTGTTGTCTCTCCTCCTTCCTTCCTTAGCCTGATTACCTGGTCCTGGACTGTTGTTTTCCTCCTGATGTGGCTGTACAACAGTTTCGGGTCAGATTTGGCTTTCGCTGCTATGTCATTTTCATATTGTCTTTGGGCCTCCCTTCTTATCTGTGCATATTCGTTTCTGGCTCTACGACT
>NC_091296.1:54571006-54583506 GCF_038502225.1 Cherax quadricarinatus
TCGTCATAAGGGTTGTCTCGTATTAACGGGTTTTCGGTAAGCAGTTCCAGTCAGAGTTTTGCGACCTTTTTGACGCTGAACCCATTACTAAGGAAACAAAAAATGATCCTCATAGATAATTCAGTTGCGACTCATAAAAAAGGACAAGAGTCAATGCTTTTATTTTCTTGAGAGATAAATTTTCGAATTGGTCCCCATAAGTCGTTTGATACATCAGCAGTTTGCCGCTACTTCCTTATTGTACATGGTAATTACACAGTGGGAACAAGAGCTAGCTATGTTTCCCTTGTCATATCCCATCAGGCAGGATGAGGCACTCACACGAGGCGTTGAAGTCCATAAGCCTGAGCTAGCAGACTAAAGACAATGAGGATATTGTCTTTTGTTCCAACAAGTTTATTAATCCACGGGATTTACCCGTCAGTACTGATGCAGAAAATTCTGTAGCTTGACCTAGGGGTTCGTACCCGCAGAGTCTAACTAAAGAATCTAGTCATTTTAATTGTTAGAACCAACGCTAATGAGAATATTGTTAATTAATATTTACTAGATGTATCTCGGTCGCTTCATAATCCTAGAAGTGTATCCCCGGTATCTCATAAACCTAGTCTCCTCTACCTCAATGCAAGCGAAAAGAATAGTGCAGGGTGGTCATAAAATTCTAATGCGTCAGCATGTATGCATGCTCGTATGTACACTTTTTCCTGCGTAACGTGTCCTTATATATGTGTGCGTATAAATGCATGTATGTATTTTGTGCATGTATGCAAATGTCTGTATGTACACATGAATATAAATATAAACGTGTGCTTATTTATACATGTACATATTTATGTGTATGCATATATACATAGAAATACAAGAGCATAATAGCTCAACATAACTCTCAATAACAGCATAACAAACATAACTCTCAATAACAGCATAACAAACATAACTCTCAATAACAGCATAACAAACATAGCACCACATTAACTCATAATAACACACATTACCACCACATTACTCATCATTACACAACTTAACCCACAATAACACCACAAAATACATTATAACACTGTCTAACGCACATTAATGCCACTTAATACATAATAACACCACAGAACACAATAACACCACATAACACACCAACACCACACAACAAATAATAACTTTACATAACACACACTAACAACACAAACCACACAATAAAACAACTCATAGCAAACAATAACACAACAACACATAGCACAAAATAACACAACATAAACAAAACACCACATACCACACCATAACACATAATTCAAAATAGCACCACATAACACAGTACAACATAACCCATGATAACACTGCTGGGAACGCTTGGAAGCACTTGACTTATTCTCCATGGAACACAGGCGAGAGATATTATAATCTATAACTGGAAAATCCTAGAAGGAATGATCCCTAATCTGCACACAAAATTCACTCCCTGCAAAAGCAAAAGACTGGGCAGCCGGTGCAAAATACCCCTAATGAAAAGTAGGGGCACCATTGCTATACTAAGAGAAAGCACAATAAATGTCCGGGGCCCAAGACTGTTTAACAGCCTCCCAGCAGGCATAAGGGAAATTGCCAATAGGCCCCTGGCTGCCTTCAAGAGGGAGCTGGACAGATACTTAAAGTCGGTGCCGGATAAGCCGGGTTGTGGTTCGTATGTTGGACTACGTGTGGCCAGCAGTAACAACCTCGTTGAAGAGGCCCTGATCCACCGGGAGGCCAGGTTGTGGGCCCGGCCGCGGGGGCGTTGATCCCCGGAATACCCTTGGGGTAGATAGAACACCACATAACACACACACCAACACCATATAACAAACGACTACATCACATAATACACAATAACACAAGCTAACACTTAATAAGACTATATAACACACACTAACACCACAAAACAAATAGTAACCACAAAATACTCAATAACATCACACACTGATGAAGTGGAATAAAAATCGTCCTCCGTATGTCATGTGTGTCGTAAGAGGCGACAAAATGCCAGGAGCAAGGGGCTAGTAACCCCTTCTCCTGTATACATTACTGAATTTAAAAAGAGAGACTTTCGTTTTTTTTCTGGGTCACCCTGTCTTGGTGGGATATGGTCGGTTTGATGGAAAAACATACACAATGACACCACAGAACACGCAATAACACAACAAATACACAATAACACCACACAATATACAATAACACTGCATAACACACTATAACACGCAGTAACACAACATAACACACAATAACACTCAATACCCTCATAACACAATAACACCATGTAACACACAATATCACCACACAACACATACCCCATAACACACAACAACACACCATAACACAATAACACCACACAACACACAATAACACCACGTAACACAATAACATCACACAACACACAATAAACAGTAATACCACATAACACACAATAGCGCCACATAACACCATATAACACACACAATATCACCACACAACACAAAAACACACGAAACACATAAGAACAACATAAGAACATAAGAAATAAGGAACAGTGCAGCAGGCCTACTGGCCCATGTGAGGCAGGTCCATGTCACCCCCAGCTTAAACCAATAACCCACCTAGTCAGGTCACATCCACTTAAGGAAGGGGCACGACATACCCACTGCTACAAGCTAGTCAGGTCCAGCTCATCCACCCACATCCACTCATGTATTTATCTAACCTATTTTTAAAACTCACACGTGTTAGCTTCTATGACGGTACTCAAGAGTTTGCTCCACTCATCCACAACTCTGTTACCAAACCAGTGCTTTCCTATATCCTTCCTGAATCTGATTTTTTCCAGCTTGAAGCCCTTGCTGCGAGTCCTGTCTTGGCTAGATATTTTTAGCACGCTATTTACATTCCCTTTATTTATTCCTGTTGTCCATTTATACATCTCGATCATATCCCCCCTAATTCTACGCCTTTCTAGAGAGTGCAGATTCAGGGCCCTCAGTCTATCCTCAGTAAATATAACAACTGCAGAAAAAACATCATGAACACCAGTCAGCAACACAGTTTAAATATCAGCTGAAATACCTCAGGAAAAAACGTGGTTTTAATATCGGGGTTAAATAAAATACTCTAAATAAACCTTGTTTAAGGCTGAATTAAATGATTTAGTTTAAATTGGGAGTTAAATATCGCAATGTAAAGGATGGGGTTAACATGAGGTTAAATATGGTTGTTTTAACCCAGTAAAGGACGGAGTTAAATAGCTGAGTTTAAGTATCGAGGTTAAATATAGTAGCGTAAATGCGTAAGTTAAAGTGCCAAGATTCACTAACATTTTATTGTTTAGTAAATACAACGTTCTCTAGATCACGGCATTACGACATCTTGAAGAAGTGCAAAACCCGTAAGGGTCGTACAACGCTGGGGTATACAGTCATGTTTGATCCGAGGAACGAGAGAGCAACTCTATTTTCCTTGGATCAAGAGCTGTTTACTAGCCTCAAAAAAGGAAGAATATTAAAAACAATAAAAACCTCTGAAAAAGTCTCATAAAATTCTCCTACGTGTAAGCATCATTTTAGTTTCCATATATTTTTATTCTGACAATTGTAAGTCTTTTTACACACGAAATTAAAAGAAATTATTAATGAGATAATTCATGATGTGACATCAGAAAAAATATTTGGGTGATAAAAAAGCATGTCATCTTTTTTGTTTTCCTTTATTTATTAATATTTAATATTAGTGAAATTTGCTAAACGGCAACACTAGATTATCTCTGGGAATGAATGACTTCAAAATTCTCAGTGCGCCGCTAGCCACGGCTGAGGAAGGTTGGGTGTTGTCATTCAAATTTTTGAACAGGTATTTTGACTTTGGGACCATTTTCTTACATTGTTTACAGAGGTATTAGCTCGAATTTTTAATAGGATATGGAAAATTGATAGGTCTACAATTTTATACTCATAATTGTAGAATTTGGGAAGGATTTTTTAACGTATTTATGGGGAACTAAACAAAATGTAGCATGAAATTGTCAATCAGGATTTATTTCAGTCATATATGTTTAATGTCTAATAGTGCATTTTATTTTAGATTTTTCAGATTTTGTTTTTCAACCAAATTGCACGAAATTATCAGCAGCTGATATCCGTACCGCTGCAGCCGCCAGTAATATTATTTTATTATATTTCGATTATTTTGAAATAAAAAAGTCGATATTAGGAAGAAATCTGTACCTAAAGGAGTTATTATTATTATTATTATTATTATTATTATTATTATTATTATTATTATTATTATTATTATTATTATTATTCATGGGGAAGCGGTAACGTGCAGGGTCAAACAGCGCTTAATACACATCGCTGTTGACCCTCCCTCACGGCTTTAGCGCTTTCTCAACTACAAAAATGCTTTATTTATGCGAGCTCTTCAGCGAAGTCGCTGACTAACAAGATGCAAAGTATTAATAGATGCAGTGTGTAGAATTTCTATGGCTGTTTCTCTCTCTACTGAACTCTTCAACCAGCATCTTGTATATGCCGCCCAGTTTAGGTCTACAAAATTTTGAAAAAAAAAATTAAGAGGTACTGGAGAGCGTACAAAGAAGAGCTACCAAGTTGGCACCATCACTGGAGAGCGTACAAAGAAGAGCTACCAAGCTGGTACCATCACTGGAGAGGATATAAAGAAGAGCTACCAAGCTGGTACCATCACTGGAGAGGATATAAAGAAGAGCTACCAAGCTGGTACCATCACTGGAGAGGATATAAAAATGAGCTACCAAGCTGGTACCATCACTGGAGAGGATATAAAGAAGAGCTACCAAGCTGGTACCATCACTGGAGAGGATATAAAGAAGAGCTACCAAGCTGGTACCATCACTGGAGAGGATATAAAGAAGAGCTCCCAAGCTGGTACCATCACTGGAGAGGATATAAAGAAGAGCTACCAAGCTGGTACCATCACTGGAGAGGATATAAAAATGAGCTACCAAGCTGGTACCATCACTGGAGAGGATATAAAGAAGAGCTACCAAGCTGGTACCATCACTGGAGAGGATATAAAGAAGAGCTACCAAGCTGGTACCATCACTGGAGAGGATATAAAGAAGAGCTACCAAGCTGGTACCATCACTGGAGAGGATATAAAAATGAGCTACCAAGCTGGTACCATCACTGGAGAGGATATAAAGAAGAGCTACCAAGCTGGTACCATCACTGGAGAGGATATAAAGAAGAGCTACCAAGCTGGTACCATCACTGGAGAGGATATGAAGAAGAGCTCCCAAGCTGGTACCATCACTGGAGAGGATATAAAGAAGAGCTACCAAGCTGGTACCATCACTGGAGAGGGTATAAAGAAGAGCTACCAAGCGGGTACCATCACTGGAGAGGATATGAAGAAGAGCTACCAAGCTGGTACCATCACTGGAGAGGGTATAAAGAAGAGCTACCAAGCGGGTACCATCACTGGAGAGGGTATAAAGAAGAGCTACCAAGCTGGTACCATCACTGGAGAGGGTACGAAGAAGAGCTACCAAGCTGGTACCATCACTGGAGAGGGTATAAAGAAGAGCTACCAAGCGGGTACCATCACTGGAGAGGGTACGAAGAAGAGCTACCAAGCTGGTACCATCACTGGAGAGGATATAAAGAAGAGCTACCAAGCTGGTACCATCACTGGAGAGGGTATAAAGAAGAGCTACCAAGCTCGTACCATCACTGGAGAGGGTACAAAGAAGAGCTCCCAAGCTGGTACCATCATTGGAGAGGGTACAAAGAAGAGCTACCAAGCTGGTACCATCACTAGAGAGGATATAAAGAAGAGCTACCAAGCTGGTACCATCACTGGAGAGGATATAAAGAAGAGCTACCAAGCTGGTACCATCACTGGAGAGGGTATAAAGAAGAGCTACCAAGCTGGTACCATTACTGGAGAGGGTACAAAGAAGAGCTATCAAGCGGGTACCATCACTGGAGAGGGTACAAAGAAGAGCTACCAAGCTGGTACCATCACTGAGAAACAAAATTCGTAAAGAGTGACTCAACTCACTCAGTCTTATCTCTCTTAAGAAACGAAAAGATCTTAATCAAAACTTTCATATGATTTTGGTGTTCTCACACACGAGGAAATATTTGAAGTGCACACTTAATCCATAATTCGAAACAATAGTATAAAACTTCGAGGTAGAAGGTGCAACACGAACGTATTCAAGGACTTCTTTTATAAAGGAATGTATAACAGAATAGAACAAACTACCCGCTGAGGTTGTAAGCGCGAGGACAATGCAGTCATTTAAGAACTAGCTGACTAAGCACTCTGCAAGTTGGCAATAGCATGATTTGACTTCTAAATATTTTGTGATGCCATTCTTGCTGCCTATTTGTGAGCTGTAAGTTTACTTTGACATTCTGCAGGAGGTCATCTCTACAAGAGGTCACGTCTACAGGAGGTCAGGTGTACAGTGGGTCACGTTTGCAGGTCACCTGAGCGCCTCCTGGGTCGATGATTACCATCAGCGCTGCTCTCTAATTCTGTTCAAATTTATGTGAACTGGAACGCAGGAACGAGCTCAGCACTCTTTACTCGCTCACATACGTGTACATGTATAGGGTACGCACACGCAACGGTATGTACACAGGAGCAATACACACACACTCGCATTCACACACACACACACATTGTTACATTTCATGGTATTGTATATTTCATTTGTGTTAATAGGAGTGAAAGAACACTGGGATACAATATTGGGTTACAAAGGCTGACAACTGTTGAGTATAATGTGAACTATGGCCTCAGCTTTCGCCTATGATAACCCTGAGGTTTTGTTTTATATTAAATTTACGGGGAAGCGCTATGGTCGTAGAGGCCGTACAGTGTGGGCTAATCAAGTTTAATCCAAGGAAGAGAGGGTAACTTTAATTTCTTGGAACTAGAGCCCTTCAGAAAAATTCTGGCACCTATTGTTGAAAGAAACAAGCATGTAACTTCTATCTTGAAAAAAAGTTCTCCTAAATTCCTCCATGATACATAATTTGGTATCATTCCAAGAGCACCTCACATTCCCAAGAGACATGCTTTTCTCCACATCGATCTCACATGCTCACAACTGCCTACTGGACGCCCAAGTTCCTGGCTCTCGGTTCCTCCTTCACAACCTCTTTCTAAAACTCTTCATGGAATAAGTAAGTTTATTCAGGTATACACAAATGCAGTTACATAGATTATCATACATAGCAGCATATGTGTAGAGAACCTAGGATAACCCAAAAAGGTCAGACATAGTGACTTATTTCCATTGGGATCCTTCACCTTCCAAATTTCTTGGTGCCATATTCTCAGTACTATACAACAGTAATCTTGTACATAATATCCTCGTAGCTTGTCCATGTATTTTCTTCGCGAGTTTCGTATCAGCATTTGCTCACTGTGTTAAGGCAAGTGGACTGAGTCTTAACCCGCCTCTCAACTTTCAACCGGAAAGAATAGATTGTCTTCTCACGGACCCTATCACATCTACTCCTGAAACTGCGTACAGAGTTTGCTTTCATCACCTTTTCAATTCCATGCTTTATTTTTATCATACTTTGAAGGAAAATTATATATCTTAACATCCCTGTGACTCATTTATGTTTTTAGCTTCCATGTATGCCCCTTTGTCCTTGCTCCTCTCATATCAAATATTCCCTCCCTATACAGCTTATAAATGTCCTAGAGTATCTTGTATGTCGTGATCATGTCTCTATATTATGGGCATTATATTCAGTTTTTTATTATCTTTTTCCTGTGTATGTGTGTGTGTGTGTGTGTGTACTCACCTATTTGTACTCACCTATTTGTGGTTGCAGGGGTCGAGTCCTAGCTCCTGGCCCCGCCTCTTCACCGGTTGCTACTAGGCCCTCTCTCTCCCCGCTCCATGAGCTTTATCAAACCTCGTCTTAAAACTGTGTATGGTTCCTGCCTCCACTACGTCATTTTCTAGGCTATTCCACTGCCTTACAACTCTATGACTGAAGAAATACTTCCTACTATCTCTCTGACTCATTTGTGTCTTCAACTTCCAATTGTGGCCTCTTGTTTCTGTGTCCCCTCCCTAGAACATCCTGTCCTTGTCCACCTTGTCTATTCCACGCAGTATTTTATATGTCGTTATCATGTCTCCCCTGACCCTCCTGTCCTCCAGTGTCGTCAGGCCGATTTCCCTTAATCTTTCTTCATAGGACATTCCCCTTAGCTCTGGAACTAACCTTGTTGCAAATCTTTGTACTTTCTCTAGTTTCTTGACGTGCTTTATCAAGTGCGGGTTCCAAACAGGTGCTGCATACTCCAGTATGGGCCTGACATACACGGTGTACAGTGTCTTGAATGATTCCTTACTAAGGTGTCGGAATGCTGTTCTCAGGTTTGCCAGGCGCCCATATGCTGCAGCAGTTATCTGATTGATGTGTGCTTCCGGAGACATGCTCGGTGTTATACTCACCCCAAGATCTTTCTCCTTGAGTGAGGTTTGCAGTCTTTGGCCACCTAGCCTATACTCTGTCTGTGGTCTTCTGTGCCCTTCCCCTATCTTCATGACTTTGCATTTGGCAGGATTAAATTCGAGAAGCCATTTGCTGGACCAGGTGTCCAGTCTGTCCAGGTCTCTTTGAAGTCCTGCCTGGTCCTCATCAGATTTAATTCTCCTCATTAACTTCACATCATCTGCAAACAGGGACACTTCTGAGTCTAACCCTTCCGTCATGTCGTTCACATATACCAAAAATAGCACTGGTCCTAGGACCGACCCCTGTGGGACCCCGCTCGTCACAGGTGCCCACTGTGATACATCATTACGTACCATGACTCGTTGTTGCCTCCCTGTCAGGTATTCTCTGATCCATTGCAGTGCCCTTCCTGTTATATGCGCCTGATGCTCTAGCTTCTGCACTAATCTCTGTGTCAAAGGCCTTCTTGCAGTCCAAGAAGATGCAATCAACCCACCCCTCTCTCTCTTGTCTTACTTCTGTTATTTTATCATAAAACTCCAGAAGGTTTGTGACACAGGATTTGCCTTCCGTGAATCCGTGCTGGTTGGCATTTATACTCCTGTTCCGTTCCAGGTGCTCCACCACTCTCCTCCTGATAATCTTCTCCATAATTTTGCATACTATACACGTCAATGACACAGGTCTATAGTTTAGTGCCTCTTTTCTGTCTCCTTTTTTGAAAATGGGAACTACATTTGCCGTCTTCCATACCTCAGGTAGTTGCCCAGTTTCCAGGGATGTGTTGAAGATTGTGGTAAGTGGTACATAAGAACATAAGAATGTAGGAACACTGCAGAAGGCCTACTGGCCCATACGAGGCAGGTCCTTATCAAAACGACATCTACCTAAAGCTACTCAAGAAACAACTCCCGCACCCCCCAACACCAATCAAACCCAGTCCCTCCCACTCATATATTTGTCCAGTCTCTTCTTAAAGCTACCCAAGGTCCTAGCCTCTATCACCCCACTGGGAAGACTGTTCCACGCATCTACAACTCTGTTAGAAAACCAGTACTTACCTATGTCCTTTCTAAATCTAAATTTATCCAACTTAAATCCATTATTCCTGGTTCTTACCTGGTTCGACACCCTCAGTACTTTATTAATGTCTCCCTTGTTTATGCCCGTCATCCACTTATACACTTCAATGATATCTCCCCTCATTCTACGCCTCTCCAGAGAGTGGAGATTTAAGGCTTTAAGTCTATCTTCATACGAGAGGTTCCTTACACAGTAAATCATTTTAGTCATTCTTCTCTGTATGTTCTCTAATGAGTCTATGTCCATCCTGTAGTAAGGGGACCAAAACTGAGCAGCATAATCTAAATGAGGCCTCACTAGTGATGTATAGAGCTGTAAAATAACTTTTGGACTTCTGTTACTTATACTTCTTGAGATAAATCCAAGTAATCTGTTGGCCTTGTTGCGCACACTGAGGCACTGCTGTCTTGGCTTTAGATTTCTGCTTACCATGACTCCCAAGTCTTTTTCACATTCTGTATGACCAAGCTCTACTTCACCTAGATTATAGCTTCGAGGGTTATTTTCATTACCAAGGACAAGTACCTTACACTTATCCACATTAAACTTCATCTGCCATTTCTCAGACCAAGACATTAATTTGTTCAAATCGTCCTGGAGTTCATTGATATCCTCCTCAGAGGGAATTATACGGCCTATCTTTGTATCATCAGCAAACTTACTCATGTCACTAGTAATCCCTTCATCAAGGTCATTAATGTAAATTATGAACAAGAGAGGGCCTAAAACTGATCCTTGTGGAACGCCACTAGTGACTAATCCCCATTCAGATTTCACTCCATTAATGGTAACTCTCTGCTTTCTATTGGTAAGCCATGCCTCAATCCATGCTAGAACTTTACCTCCTATACCATGAGCTGCCACTTTTCTTAAGAGTCTCTTGTGAGGTACTCTGTCGAAGGCTTTACTAAAATCCAAATAAACAATATCATATTCCTTATCACTGTCAACTGCCTCAAATGTTCTATTGAAGAACGTCAGTAAGTTTGTCAGGCAGGAACGACCTCTCGTGAATCCATGCTGAGATTCATTTATCAAGTTATGCTCTTCAAGGTGACTTCTGATAATGTCAGCTATAATTGATTCTAATAACTTGCCCACTATAGATGTCAGGCTTATTGGACGGTAATTTGAAGGAGTGGACTTATCCCCTGATTTGAATATAGGAACCACATTAGCCATCTTCCACATCTCTGGCACAACACTGGTAAGGATGGACGCACTGAATACACTCGTTAATGGCTGACTAAGCTCCATCTTGCATTCCTTAAGTACCCTTGAAAACAACTCATCGGGTCCCGGGGACTTATTTTGTTTCAGTTTGTCTATCTGTTTAATAACCATGTCCCTCGTGACAGTAATATTAGTTAACTTAAATTCATCAGGAACTAAATAATTGTTAATTACTGGAATCTCATTTACATCTTCCTGTGTAAAAACTGACAAAAAATAGTCATTAAATAAGGAACACATTTCCAACATATCTGCTCCCTCTCTAAGGACCCACGGAGAGATGTTGTCCGGTCCCATTGCCTTTGAGGTATCGATGTCCCTTAGCAGTTTCTTCACCTCCTCCTCATCTGTATGTATGTCGTCCAACACTTGTTGGTGTATTCCTTGTTGGTGTCCCCATCTGGTCTGTCCCCCCAGAGTCCTTCCTGTCTCTACTGTAAATACTTCCTTAAATCTCGTGTTGAGCTCCTCACATACCTCTTGATCGTTTCTTGTGAGTTCTCCACCTTCTTTCCTCAGCCTTATCACCTGGTCCTTGACTGTTGTCTTCCTCCTAATGTGGCTATACAGCAGTTTCGGGTCAGATTTGACTTTCGATGCTATGTCGTTTTCATACTGTCGCTGGGCCTCCCTCCTTATCTGCGCATACTCGTTTCTGGCTCTTCTACTAATCTCCTTGTTTTCCTGGGTCCTATGCCTCCTGTACCTTTTCCATTCTCTGTTGCACTTAGTTTTTGCCTCCCTACACCTTCGGGTAAACCAAGGACTCGTTTTGGTCTTCCTATTATTTCTGTTTCCCTTGGGAACAAAACTTTCCTCTGCCTCCTTGCACTTTGTTGCCACATATTCCATCATCTCGTTTACTGATTTTCCAACCATTTCTCTGTCCCACTGAACCTCCTGCAGGAAGTTTCTCATACCTGTGTAGTCCCCCCTTTTATAGTTTGGCCTGTCCCCTTCAGTTCCTGTTACCTTCTCCACTTGTAACTCTACTATATAGTCAAAACTCAGAACCACATGATCGCTAGCTCCAAGGGGCCTCTCGTAAGTGATGTCCTCAATGTCTGAACTGCTCAGGGTGAACACAAGATCCAGTCTTGCTGGCTCATCCTCCCCTCTCTCTCTGGTTGTGTCCCTGACATGTTGATGCATGAGGTTTTCAAGTACCACATCCATCATCTTGGCTCTCCATGTTTCGGGACCCCCATGTGGCTCCAGGTTTTCCCAGTCGATCTCCCTGTGGTTGAAATCGCCCATTACCAGTAACTTTGCTCTGCTCGAGTGAGCTCTTCTTGCCACCTCAGCCAGTGTGTCCACCATCACCCTGTTGTTTTCTTCGTACTCCTCTCTTGGCCTCCTGCAGTTCTGTGGTGGGTTATACATCACTCCAATGACTACTTTATGTTCTCCGGACTGAATTGTACCTACAATGTAGTCTCTTTCTCCAATCATGTCCATGCCTTCCATTTCCTCAAATCCCCATTGGTGTTTTATGAGCAGTGCAACCCCTCCTCCCCCTCTACTCCTTCTATCTTTCCTCAGGATCTGATATCCTGTTGGGAAGATTGTGTCTGTTATTGTCTCAGCGAGTTTTGTTTCTGTGACTGCTATGATGTCTGGGGATTTTTCACTGATTCTTTCATTCCACTCCTCGTGTTTATTCGTTATTCCATCCGCGTTTGTGTACCAAACCTTTAGTTTCTTTTCTATCAT
>NC_091296.1:54586006-54648506 GCF_038502225.1 Cherax quadricarinatus
TCCTTTAGAGTGCAGGCATTGTACTTCCCATTTCCAGGACTCAAGTCCGGCTATATAAAAATAACCGGTTTCCCTGAATCCCTATATATATATATATATATATATATATATATATATATATATATATATATATATATATATATATATATATATATATATATATATATATATATATATATATATGCAAGGAATTCGCAAGAGCAGGCGAAATATACACAAACACTGATCTCTGGCAGAAGTAGACTCGAACCTACGAACCTTGGAACAAGGTATGCATTGCTTTACGAATCTACCCACACTGGACCAATACCTTGGAGTCCAGCTTGCGCTAGACTTTGATCCAAGGCAGCCAGCTTTCAGGGAGAAGGCTTACAGTTTTTCATCTCATCCCCTGCATGCATCAGCCTTACTAGAGATATTAACAATGCAAGGAATTCGCAAGACCAGGCGAAATATACACAAACACTGATCTCTGGCTGAAGTAGACTCGAACCTACGAACCTTGGAATAAGGTATGCAGTGCTTTACCAATATACCCACACTGGACCAAAACCTTGTAGTCCAGCTCGCGCTAGACATTGATCCAAGGCAGCCAGCTTTCAGGGAGAAGGATTACAGCTTTTCATCTCATTCTCTGCATGCATCAACCTTACTAGAGATATTAACAATGCAAGGAATTCGCAAGAGCAGGCGAAATATACACAAACACTGACCTCTGGCTGCAGAAGATTCGAACCAACGATCCTTGGAACAAGGTACGCAGTGCTTTGCCAATCTACTCACACTGGACCAATACATTGGAGTCCAGCTTGCGCTAGACTTTGATCCAAGGCAGCCAGCTTTCAGGGAGAAGGCTTACAGCTTTTCATCTCATCCACTGCATGCATCACCCTTACTAGAGATATTAACAATGCAAGGAATTCGCAAGAGCAGGCGAAATATACACAAACACTGATCTCTGGCTGAAGGAGACTCGAATCAACGAACCTTGGATCAAAGTCTAACGCAAGCTGGACTCCAAGGTATTGGTCCAGTGTGAGTAGATTGGTAAAGCACTGCGTACCTTGTTCCAAGGTTCGTAGGTTCGAGTCTACTTCAGCCAGAGATCAGTGTTTGTGTATATTTCGCCTGGTCTTGCGAATTCCTTGCATTGTTAATATCTCTAGTAAGGTTGATGCATGCAGGGGATGAGATGAAAAGCTGTAAGCCTTCTCCCTGAAAGCTGGCTGCCTTGGATCAAAGTCTAGCGCAAGCTGGACTCCAATGTATTGGTCCAGTGTGAGTAGATTGGTAAAGCACTGCGTACCTTGTTCCAAGGTTCGTAGGTTCGAGTCTCCTTCAGCCAGAGATCAGTGTTTGTATGTATATATATATATATATATATATATATATATATATATATATATATATATATATATATATATATATATATATATATATATATATATATATATATGTCATGTGTTTGTTAATTATTAATTATTGTAAACTTACGTAAAATATATTTAGTTGCGTTAGGCTAAATTAAATTGCGCTTGATATAATAAGGTTAGGTAAGTTTTTTAAGGATATTTTGTTACAAAATTATTAATTTTTATATTAACATAAGTGAAAAAAATATATATATCTTTTAACGTATAAGATAAATTTTTATTTATAATTTATTTATTTTATTTATTATTTATTTATTTATTAATATACATGTCGTGCCTAATAAACCGAACTCCTTTAAAATTTGGACTTTTTTAAAAAATACAGATTGATAAACATTTTTTTTTCATTGACAATAATTTAAAAAAAATATTTTTTGACTAGACCTAACTTAGAAACCTCCCCTAACATACTCTAAGTTAACGCATTTTTTTTCCAAATTCTACTAAATATATCACAGCTTAGTTTAAAATTATTTAACCTTATTTAAAATCAGTGATATATATATTTTCGTTATGTTCAGATTGATTTGCAAAGAAAAAAAGTTTTCACTCTGCTTATTCGGCAGAAATCACCTTTGCTGTCTCGGCTTAACTCACCGCTTTAGTTTATTTGTCCATTACATTTAGTGATATTTTAATCCAAACGAAGATCAGTAGAGGAAGCTTCTGGGAATTACCTGACTCTTCTGAGTATTCCAAACATTGATCAATGTTAGAGTCTAAGCTCTCGAATAATAGCAAAATTTATGGAGAGAATATCAATATTTGCTGCAGTTGAGACTGAGGACTAAATCAAGCTGGACGCGTGAGTTTCAAGCAATCCACCAGAATAATTTGCATCACCTGAGTCTAGAGGAACACGCAGTCCCAGCACGTGACCAAGACTCAATATTCAGCTTATTACATTTTACTGAGAACACGTTTCGTCCACCAGGGACTTTACTAATTAATAATGTATCATAATTATAATTGTATATAATTCCAAGTAGATGAATAAAACACATGTGCAACATTTTGGTAGCTTTATTGCCGAAATGTTTCGCTTATGGCGTCTTCAGTCTCATACAGACAAATTTATCATTGGAGACAGTAAAAGATTTTGTTTTTGAGACGATCAGTCCCTCTACCCTGGAAGGAGGTGGTCAGTTCCTTAAACCTAAAACAAAGGCATGCGGACACTTGTTCAAAACAAAGGCATGCGGACACTTGTTCAAAACAAAGGCATGCGGACACTTGTTCAAAACAAAGGCATGCGGACACTTGTTCAAAACAAAGGCATGCGGACACTTGTTCAAAACAAAGGCATGCGGACACTTGTTTAAAACAAAGGCATGCGGACACTTGTTCAAAACAAAGGCATGCGGACACTTGTTCAAAACAAAGGCATGCGGACACTTGTTCAAAACAAAGGCATGCGGACACTTGTTCAAAACAAAGGCATGCGGACACTTGTTCAAAACAAAGGCATGCGGACACTTGTTCAAAACAAAGGCATGCGGACACTTGTTCAAAACAAAGGCATGCGGACACTTGTTTAAAACAAAGGCATGCGGACACTTGTTCAAAACAAAGGCATGCGGACACTTGTTCAAAACAAAGGCATGCGGACACTTGTTCAAAACAAAGGCATGCGGACACTTGTTCAAAACAAAGGCATGCGGACACTTGTTCAAAACAAAGGCATGCGGACACTTGTTCAAAACAAAGGCATGCGGACACTTGTTCAAGGGCCCTGGTGAAGCAACGTCTTTTCAAGAAAATGCCTTGAACACGTATATTGATTCTTTTTCACATGCCAGTAAAGTCTATGGATGGAACTCCGGTGTTAAGAGCTCTCACATACACTCAGCTGGTGTCCTCTCACATACACTCAGCTGGTGTCCTCTCACATACACTCAGCTGGTGTCCTCTCACATACACTCAGCTGGTGTCCTCTCACATACATTCAGCTGGTGTCCTCTCACATACATTCAGCTGCTGTCCTCTCACATACATTCAGCTGCTGTCCTCTCACATACACTCAGCTGGTGTCCTCTCACATACACTCAGCTGGTGTCCTCTCACATACACTCAGCTGGTGTCCTCTCACATACACTCAGCTGGTGTTCTCTCACATACACTCAGCTGGTGTCCTCTCACATACACTCAGCTGGTGTCCTCTCACATACACTCAGCTGGTGTCCTCTCACATACACTCAGCTGGTGTCCTCTCACATACACTCAGCTGGTGTCCTCTCACATACATTCAGCTGGTGTCCTCTCACATACACTCAGCAGGTGTCCTCTCACATACATTCAGCTGGTGCCCTCTCACATACATTCAGCTGGTGTCCTCTCACATACACTCAGCTGGTGTCCTCTCACATACACTCAGCTGGTGTCCTCTCACATACACTCAGCTGGTGTCCTCTCACATACACTCAGCTGGTGTCCTCTCACATACACTCAGCTGGTGTCCTCTCACATACACTCAGCTGGTGTCCTCTCACATACACTCAGCTGGTGTCCTCTCACATACATTCAGCTGGTGTCGTCTCACATACACTCAGCAGGTGTCCTCTCACATACTTTCAGCTGGGGCCCTCTCACATACATTCAGCTGATGCCCTCTCACATACACTCAGCTGGTGTCCTCTCACGTACATTCAGCTGGTGTCCTCTCACATACATTCAGCTGGTGTCCTCTCACATACACTCAGCAGGTGTCCTCTCACATACACTCAGCTGGTGTCCTCTCACATACACTCAGCTGGTGTCCTCTCACATACATTCAGCTGGTGTCCTCTCACATACATTCAGCTGGTGTCCTCTCACATACATTCAGCTGGTGTCCTCTCACATACACTCAGCAGGTGTCTCTCACATACACATACATACATTCAGCTGGGTCGTCTCACATACATTCCTGGTGTCGTCTCACATACACTCAGCTGGTGTCCTCTCACATACACTCAGCTGGTGTCCTCTCACATACATTCAGCTGGTGTCCTCTCACATACACTCAGCAGGTGTCCTCTCACATACATTCAGCTGGTGTCCTCTCACATACATTCAGCTGGTGTCCTCTCACATACACTCAGCAGGTGTCCTCTCACATACATTCAGCTGGTGTCCTCTCACATACATTCAGCTGGTGTCGTCTCACATACATTCAGCTGGTGTCGTCTCACATACATTCAGCTGGTGTCCTCTCACATACACTCAGCAGGTGTCCTCTCACATACACTCAGCAGGTGTCCTCTCGTATACATTCAGCTGGTGTCCTCTCACATACATTCAGCTGGTGTCCTCTCACATACATTCAGCTGGTGTCCTCTCACATACACTCAGCAGGTGTCCTCTCGTATACATTCAGCTGGTGTCCTCTCACATACATTCAGCAGGTGTCCTCTCACATACACTCAGCAGTTGTCCTCTCACATACATTCAGCTGGTGTCCTCTCACATACATTCAGCTGGTGTCCTCTCACATACATTCACCTGGTGTCCTCTCACATACATTCAGCTGCTGTCCTCTCACATACATTCAGCTGGTGTCCTCTCACATACATTCAGCTGGTGTCCTCTCACATACATTCAGCTGGTGTCCTCTCACATACATTCAGCTGGTGTCCTCTCACATACATTCAGCTGGTGTCCTCTCACATACATTCAGCTGGTGTCCTCTCACATACACTCAGCAGGTGTCCTCTCACATACATTCAGCTGGTGTCCTCTCACATACATTCAGCTGGTGTCGTCTCACATACATTCAGCTGGTGTCGTCTCACATACATTCAGCTGGTGTCCTCTCACATACACTCAGCTGGTGTCCTCTCACATACACTCAGCTGGTGTCCTCTCACATACACTCAGCAGGTGTCCTCTCACATACATTCAGCTGGTGTCCTCTCACATACATTCAGCTGGTGTCCTCTCACATACACTCAGCAGGTGTCCTCTCACATACATTCAGCTGGTGTCCTCTCACATACATTCAGCTGGTGTCCTCTCACATACATTCAGCTGGTGTCCTCTCACATACATTCAGCTGGTGTCCTCTCACATACACTCAGCTGGTGTCCTCTCACATACATTCAGCTGGTGTCCTCTCACATACATTCAGCTGGTGTCCTCTCACATACACTCAGCTGGTGTCCTCTCACATACACTCAGCTGGTGTCCTCTCACATACACTCAGCTGGTGTCCTCTCACATACATTCAGCTGGTGTCCTCTCACATACATTCAGCTGGTGTCCTCTCACATACATTCAGCTGGTGTCCTCTCACATACATTCAGCTGCTGTCCTCTCACATACATTCAGCTGGTGTCCTCTCACATACATTCAGCTGGTGTCCTCTCACATACATTCAGCTGGTGTCCTCTCACATACATTCAGCTGGTGTCCTCTCACATACATTCAGCTGGTGTCCTCTCACATACATTCAGCTGGTGTCCTCTCACATACATTCAGCTGGTGTCCTCGTGAAAGTCACAGATCCAGGTATGGGCTAATTTACGTAAAACAAATCCTTCTGTGAGTTTTTTTTTTTTTTTTTTTTAAGCACTGCTTTCAGTCAGTATTAAAACTTGTTTTTAATTTGGGTTCTTCTGGCCTCCTCCTCTAGCTAATAAGTTTTGCTAACCCCCTTTCAGTGACACCATTCCTAAAGTTTTCAATAACAGTTTTAGATAACCTCCAGTTGTCACATCGTTGGTTGGTTAATACGACTGTGTGTCACCTGTTCACCACCACCACATTTTTCTCTAACGATGGAATTACAAGAATTTTTCAGCATGTATAATCTGAGAAACATACACCTCACTGTGTACATATATATCATGTTCGTATCAAATTCTAATTCAAAATGGATTAAGATATTTAACATCAAACGAGAGGCGTTGCTCACCAGTCTTCTGAGAAATAACATTACTCTACACTTACAAGGTAATTATGATGTATATGAAAATGAGAAACATTCTGTCTAGTCTATAAATAAGTTTTCTTACTTCTTACGTATTTTGAGTTAATATGTAACACACGTATATTGGAATTGTTTTAATATAATAACAAACCTCTCACACTTATTGGATATTTCCATTCTAGATTCCTCAGTTAACTGCTATGACCAGTTCTTTTCCAAGCTAAGGGACTGATTGCCATATATCAACATCACCACTTCTGTTATCTCCGTTTGCCGACTGTAGAATCCTGATGAGCAGACGTAACGTCTCTTCATTAAAGATACTAAACTGCTGCAGATGTTTTTTCCTCATCTACTTGCTGGAATTAAATACCAACAAGTTCACACCATACACACAATACACACTATACACACAATACACACCATACACACAATACACACCATACACACCATTCACTCCACACACACTATACATACCGTACACACCATGCACACCATACACATCATACACAACATACACACCATACACATCATACACATCATACACAACATACACACCATACACACCATACACATCATGCACAACATACACACCATACACATCATACACATCATACACAACATACACACCATACACACCATACACATCATACACATCATACACAACATACACACCATACACACCATACACATCATACACAACATACACACCATACACATCATACACATCATACACAACATACACACCATACACATCATACACATCATACACAACATACATACCATACACACCATACACATCATACACATCATACACAACATACACACCATACACACCATACACATCATACACAACATACATACCATACACATCGTCCTCCAGATTCAACAACGTGCGTATAGATATTAACATTCTGAGAGTCTACCTTATATACCGTGCTGGCAGACATATTCACTTGTTTATAGTGTTTCGTAAATACCGGTTAATTAAACGTAAATATAGGTTATAGTACGTCAATCTAAGTTAGCCTAACATAGGGTAATAAATATTACAAGTCTGTCCAGGCCTAGATCACTGCTCTCACCTAATACTAGTGAGAAATATCCTAAAATAATAGAGAATATTATATTCCCTTGCAAAAGCATGCAGCTAAAGAATAAAAAAATCTTTCGTGTTTAATGAATTATTAATTTCGTGGATATTAAAAAATATTTAATGCATTTGAGTTAAATTATATCTTAGCTTAGCCGTTACTCTACCTAAGGTCAAGCACCTTAACTACTGGGAACGCTTGGAAGCACTTGACTTGTACTCGTTGGAACGCAGGAGGGAGAGATATATCATAATCTACACTTGGAAAATCTTGGAAGGAATGGTCCCAAATCTGCACACAGAAATCACTCCCTACGAAAGTAAAAGACTGGGCAGGCGATGCAAAATGCCCCCAATAAAAAATAGGGGCGCCATTGGTACACTAAGAGAAAACACCATAAGTGTCCGGGGCCCAAAACTGTTCAACAGCCTCCCATCAAGCATTAGGGGAATTGCCAATAAACCCCTGGCTGCCTTCAAGAGAGAGCTGGACAGATACCTAAAGTCAGTGCCGGATCAGCCGGGCTGTGGCTCGTATGTTGGACTGCGTGCGGCCAGCAGTAACAGCCTAGTTGATCAGGCCCTGATCCATCGGGAGGCCTGGTCATGGACCGGGCCGCGGGGGCGTTGATCCCCGGAATAACCTGCAGGTAACCTCCAGGTAAGATGAACAGAAATATTACAAATTAATGATTCAATACTAGGATCTATTATTTCATTTATTAAAGCTAAACATAACATATATCTATTTATGTTATGTTCAGAAACTAACGAAAAAATTACTCTGGTTCCAATCAACAATTAAGTTTCGATGTATTGGGAAAATCAGAGAATAATTCTGTTTTAACTCTGTTAATAATATTGTTAATATTTTTTTACGGTTTTATCTTTCATGGATTTCCAGAGTTTTTCTATTCCCGGAGATGGGCTCTGGGCCAGCCTTGTCTGGTGTTTGGCTAGTCCAGCAGGCTGTTGCTGCTGGCGGTCTGCTGGCCCTCATGTTCATTACAGCCTGGTTATCTGGCATCTAGTGGAGATACTTGTCCAGTTTCCTCTTGGACGGTTCTACACTGATATTTTCTGGTAAAATATTGAATAGTCTGGGGCAACGGATGTTGATACAATGTTCTCTTACTGTGTCCTCGGCGCCCCAGCTTTTCACTTCGCTTATTTTACACTTTCTCTCATATCTTTCGCTCCGTTATGTTGTTAAGGCAGCATGCTAATTCTGGACTAGGCCCTCAAGTACTCTCCATACATCTTTCATACATCTCTCTCTTCTTCATTCCAGCGAGTACATATTTAAGACGTCGTGGCGTTCTCAGTAATTTCTCAAGTATAACTATAATTTCCAAGTCAAGACTTGAATTTCCCACGATTGAATATGATTTCCCATAAATGGATCTTTTAAGATAAAGCAAACTCTCACTTTAATTGAAGATTCAGTATCATCACGAATATCTGCGAAATAGATTCTAAGCTGTAATATATTTAATAATTCGTGTTCTATATTGGATCCAAAATTATTTTAAGACCGGAGCTAAAAATTCAAAAGACGATAGGAAATTGCGGGTGTAAAAATTATATGCTGTTTAATCCAGTTTATAGACAATGTGGATATTGATTGCCACAGTGATGATAGAAACTTCAACTGAGCGGTGACAAACACAGAGGGGAGAAACTCACAAACACAGTGGGAACAAGCTTGACAAACACAGAGAGAAGAAACTCGCAAACACAGTGGGAATAAGCCTGACAAACACTGTAGGAAGAAATTCACAAACACGGTGGGAACAAGGTCGACAAATTCATAAATGAGACACTTGTGCAACATTTAGGTAACTTTATTCTGGGAACGCTACGCCAGCCAGTGCTTCTTCAATCCAGTGCAGAGGAAGGTATAATGTTTGTCAGGAAACAGGACACGTGTTTCCTGACGCTGGTCTTAGTCATATGATGACCCAGAGTTGGAGCTTTTGGTCGTCTGACCGAGAACTTCCGCTGGTTAATCGGTCAACCTCTTTAAGAATCATGGTTATGATTATAACCATTCGGAGTATTAATTAGTCAATGTATTTCCATTACAGAGAAGAACTGTAGAAGACGGAAGGTGGCAGGTTGAGTCACCAGTGGGAAAAGCACTAGTAGAAGTAGGTTATTCTTTTAGTGGGAGTTTTCCACTGGTGAATCCACCTGCCACCTTCCCTCATCCACCACTCTCTGTATTGAACTAGACAAACCACTGGCTGGCGAAACGTTTCCGGAACAAGGATACCCGAATGGTGCTCAAGTTTTCCAAACAATTTATGCACAGTGGACAAACAAAGAGGGAACTTTCAAAACAAACACAGAGATAAACCTTATAAGCAACACATAGTATATACACAACAAACAACTGCCGAGATAAAACAGGCAAGCATAACAAATAGCAGACATAACCAATCGTGAGCGTATACGTAAACCAGTCATACCAAATAACTTACAAAAAACAATATACAGACACTACACAAACAGCATACGTAAACAATATACAGGCAATACATAAACATCATACGTAAACAATACACAATTTACAAGTCACACTGTGATTTGTAAATGGTCCAAGTGGGACCGAAAAGTCGTCTTCTATGCGGGTTATTTGTGTATTGTTCCAGTCACGGTATTGTACCTTATCGTTCTTCTATACATAAACAGTCATAATATACATAAATGAAACAATCACAATATACATTATTCGAAAACCAAACAATCAAAACAACACACGTAACCAATCAAAACAGTATACATAAACACCGCAAGCATGCATATACCAAACAAACATCAATATCCACAAACAAAATAACCAGCAAACGACATGCAGAAACCAAACAATCATAACATAAGCAAAAATAAATCCAACAAGCGATAAAGAATACCCATAAACCAAGTAAATTGTCAGACTATAAAGGACACTCCTCGTTCAATGTCTCACACATGAGATTTTCATGAAGTTCCTCACGTATAGAATAAATAAAATAATTGGCAACTTTCTTGTCGGAATTGCGTGCAGAAATGCATTTACATATTTGGGATTTAAATGCAATTTACATCGAGATTCGTTTTACATAACAGTGCCACTGCGATGCTTGCCTGGGAAAAGTTGATCCGAAAGGCGATGGAAAATCTTGCCCAAATCACCTGGGTATGCATGGAATAATGCATGGGTTGAGGGTTTTATAGTGCCCAGACGAGGAGTTGCTGAGGACAACCCGCCGAGAACGATGCCTTGGAGAGAGAGGAATAAGAGAAGATTATCATAAAATTGATGGTATACAATACCGACAAGTTGATGAGTAAGACACATGTGCAACACTTTTTGGCACTGAGGATTCCGAAGCGTTGTTCATGTGTCTTATTCATCAAAAGAAATGTCTGATGTGTGATGTTTAAAACAAGAGACTAGAGGACTACTGCAGTAGGCTGGTAGTCATTCTCGTATGCCTACGTTAAGCCCCCCTTTTCTCTGTTATTTTTATTGTTAAGGAAATGAACCAGACAACGGCCTGTGTCACATGCTGGTTTATTGTATCTCACTGAATAAGTGAGGTAGGGGGTAGCAATTGGTCCTGACTTAGGCAGTGACCCCTAGCTTACCAGTGCTGGCCAGCCAATGTTGTCTTGGGTTATAACTCAGTGTTACGACTTTTTTCCACCTCTCTTCCTCCTCCTCCTCCTCCTCCTCCTCCTCCTCCTCCTCCTCCTCCTCCTCCTCCTCCTCCTCCTCCTCCTCCTCCTCCTCCTTCTCCTCCTCCTCCTCCAGGCGCTGAAAACATTAAGTTCTGCAAGTTCAGAACGAGAGAACCAGAAACACTAAACTCCTGTAAAACATTTTCTGAGTGAATAATATTTTAACATTTTTTTTTTAATTTACGACCTTCATGTTTCTAGAGATTACAGAACTGGATATATTATTAACTCATAATATTTAAGACAACTCAAAAATATTTCTCCAAAATTTATTCCAATGTAAAGTAATCTTGACACAATTTGCCAGATACTGACGAAAGTGTCTAGCTAGAGCTTCCCACTCAGAATGAACAAAAATAATGAAACTCACTATAAGTATATTTTCTTTTAGTATATTATATTATGAAACAAATTTTGATTTGACAGTGTGGGAAGTCTGGTTGTTCTGACAGTGTGGGAAGTCTGGTTGTTCTGACAGTGTGGGGAGTCTGGTTGTTCTGACAGTGTGGGAAGTCTGGTTGTTCTGACAGTGTGGGAAGTCTGGTTGTTCTGACAGTGTGGGGAGTCTGGTTGTTCTGACAGTGTGGGGAGTCGGGTTGTTCTGACAGTGTGGGGAGTCTGGTTGTTCTGACAGTGTGGGAAGTCTGGTTGTTCTGACAGTGTGGGGAGTCTGGTTGTTCTGACAGTGTGGGGAGTCTGGTTGTTCTGACAGTGTGGGAAGTCTGGTTGTTCTGACAGTGTGGGGAGTCTGGTTGTTCTGACAGTGTGGGGAGTCTGGTTGTTCTGACAGTGTGGGGAGTCTGGTTGTTCTGACAGTGTGGGGAGTCTGGTTGTTCTGACAGTGTGGGAAGTCTGGTTGTTCTGACAGTGTGGGGAGTCTGGTTGTTCTGACAGTGTGGGGAGTCTGGTTGTTCTGACAGTGTGGGAGTCTGGTTGTTCTGACAGTGTGGGAAGTCTGGTTGTTCTGACAGTGTGGGAAGTCTGGTTGTTCTGACAGTGTGGGGAGTCTGGTTGTTCTGACAGTGTGGGGAGTCTGGTTGTTCTGACAGTGTGGGGAGTCTGGTTGTTCTGACAGTGTGGGGAGTCTGGTTGTTCTGACAGTGTGGGAAGTCTGGTTGTTCTGACAGTGTGGGGAGTCTGGTTGTTCTGACAGTGCGGGGAGTCTGGTTGTTCTGACAGTGTGGGGAGTCTGGTTGTTCTGACAGTGTGGGGAGTCTGGTTGTTCTGACAGTGCGGGGAGTCTGGTTGTTCTGACAGTGTGGGGAGTCTGGTTGTTCTGACAGTGTGGGGAGTCTGGTTGTTCTGACAGTGCGGGGAGTCTGGTTGTTCTGACAGTGTGGGGAGTCTGGTTGTTCTGACAGTGCGGGGAGTCTGGTTGTTCTGACAGTGTGGGGAGTCTGGTTGTTCTGACAGTGTGGGGAGTCTGGTTGTTCTGACAGTGCGGGGAGTCTGGTTGTTCTGACAGTGTGGGGAGTCTGGTTGTTCTGACAGTGTGGGGAGTCTGGTTGTTCTGACAGTGCGTGGAGTCTGGTTGTTCTGACAGTGTGGGGAGTCTGGTTGTTCTGACAGTGCGGGGAGTCTGGTTGTTCTGACAGTGTGGGGAGTCTGGTTGTTCTGACAGTGTGGGGAGTCTGGTTGTTCTGACAGTGTGGGAAGTCTGGTTGTTCTGACAGTGTGGGGAGTCTGGTTGTTCTGACAGTGTGGGGAGTCTGGTTGTTCTGACAGTGTGGGAAGTCTGGTTGTTCTGACAGTGTGGGGAGTCTGGTTGTTCTGACAGTGTGGGGAGTCTGGTTGTTCTGACAGTGCGGGGAGTCTGGTTGTTCTGACAGTGTGGGGAGTCTGGTTGTTCTGACAGTGTGGGGAGTCTGGTTGTTCTGACAGTGTGGGGAGTCTGGTTGTTCTGACAGTGTGGGGAGTCTGGTTGTTCTGACAGTGTGGGGAGTCTGGTTGTTCTGACAGTGTGGGGAGTCTGGTTGTTCTGACAGTGTGGGGAATCTGGTTGTTCTGACAGTGTGGGGAGTCTGGTTGTTCTGACAGTGTGGGGAGTCTGGTTGTTTTGATAATGTGGGAAGTCTGGTTGTTCTGACAGTGTGGGGAATCTGGTTGTTCTGACAGTGTGGGGAGTCTGGTTGTTTTGATAATGTGGGAAGCCTGGTTGTTCTGACAGTGTGGGGAATCTGGTTGTTCTGAATGGGTGGGAAGCCTGGTTGTTTTAACAGTGGGAAGTCTGGTTGTTCTGACAACCAGTTATCCCACAGATAATTTGATGTCTCTCAATTATTATACAAGAACATCAGAATGTCGACGTCCTATAAATCACGTAAAGATTACCTCTTGATTTTACCATCACGGAGGCTTCAGACATTTTGTTTTTCGAAGCTTCTCCATGTTTAAGCAGACCTTGCTAAATCAACATAACATTAACTATGCTGTAAATAAGACACAGAGTGCGGGTTATGGCACCTTATTTTGAAGACGTTTCGCTCACTAGTTACATTGTCAATACAGTTGATACAGTCCCTGGTGGGCGAAACTTCTTTAAAATAAAATTCCATAAATTTCAAAACCAGTGTTTTATGTTATATTTAAATACCGACAGTATAGTCTACCATTGTATCACTATTAACTTTGATAATATATTTCTCTTTTGTTCTGTTAAAACTGGTTAATTTAACAATTCCAAACCATCCTAAAGCACAAAACAGCGATGGAAAATCTACTTTCCGAGCAGAATATTTTGCAGTTTCTTGATAAGAGGACAACAGCCGTCTGGTTTAAGAAAATATACTCGATGTCTGATTGTACATCTGAATAATAAATAACCTGTAAACTATATTACGTTTTTATGTAATTATGTAATAATATCTGCAACGAGAAAATATCACTGTGAGAGTAATATCTTAGGGAATCTGGGAGAGATGCCTGGGAGAGATGCCTGGGAGAGATGCCTGGGAGAGATGCCTGGGAGAGATGCCTGGGAGAGATGCCTGGGAGAGATGCCTGGGAGAGATGCCTGGGAGAGATGCCTGGGAGAGATGCCTGGGAGAGATGCCTGGGAGAGATGCCTGGAAGAGATGCCTCGTACGAGGTAACCAGGGAAAGATGTGGTGAAGAACTGTGACAGACACAAGTACACAGTCTATAAGATGAGTTGGTTGTGTGTGTGTGTGTATGTGTATGTGTGTGTTTGTTTGTGTGTGTGTATGTGTGTGTATGTGTGTGTGTGTGTGTATGTGTGTATGTGTATGTATGTATGTGTGTGTATATGTGTGTATGTGTGTGTGTGTGTGTGTGTGTGTGTGTGTGTGTGATTGTGTGTGTGTGGGTGTGTGTGTGTGTATTTGTACATGTGCGTGTATGGGTGTGTGTGTGTGTGTATGTGTGTGTGTGTGTGTGTGTACGTATGATATACGATATGTGATAGATATGCACTTAAAAGTGCAGATACTCTAACTACACACACAACCACAACTGGATGTGTATATACAAACACGCGCACACACAGTCACACAAGGTAACAGAAGTAAGACACGAGAGAGAGGGGTGGGTAGATTGCGTTTTCCTAGACTGCAGGAAGGCCTTTGACACAGTTCCCCACAAGAGATTAGTGCAGAAGCTGGAGGATCAGGCGCACGTAAAAGGGAGGGCACTGCAATGGATAAGGGAATACCTGACAGGCAGGCAGCAACGAGTCATGGTACGTGAAGAGGTATCACAGTGGGCGCCTGTTACGAGCGGGGTCCCACAGGGGTCAGTTCTAGAACCAGTGCTATTTTTGATATATGTGAACGACATGATGGAAGGAATAGACTCAAGTGTCCCTGTTCGCAGATGACGTGAAGTTGATGAGAAGAATTAAATCGAATGAGGATGAGGCAGGACTGCAAAGAGACCTGGACAGGCTGGACATGTGGTCCAGCAACTGGCTTCTCGAATTCAATCCAGCCAAATGCAAAGTCATGAAGATTGGGGAGGGGCAAAGAAGACCGCAGACAGAGTATAGGCTAGGTGGACAAAGACTACAGACCTCACTCAGGGAGAAAGACCTTGGGGTGACCATAACACCGAGCACATCACCGGAGGCACACATCAACCAAATAACCGCTGCAGCATACGGGCGCCTGGCAAACCTGAGAATAGCGTTCCGATACCTTAATAAGGAATCGTTCAAGACACTGTATACAGTGTATGTTAGGCCCATACTGGAGTATGCAGCACCAGTCTGGAACCCACACCTGGTCAAGCACGTCAAGAAGTTAGAGAAAGTACAAAGGTTTGCAACAAGGCTAGTCCCAGAGCTCAAGGGAATGTCGTACGAGGAAAGGTTAAGGGAAATCGGACTGACGACACTGGAGGACAGAAGGGTCCGGGGAGACATGATAACGACATACAAGATACTGCGGAGAATAGACAAGGTGGACAGAGATAGGATGTTCCAGAGAGGGGACACAGGGACAAGGGGTCACAACTGGAAGCTGAAGACTCAGACGAGTCACAGGGACGTTAGGAATTATTTCTTCAGTCATAGAGTTGTCAGGAAGTGGAATAGCCTAGCAAGTGAAGTAGTGGAGGCAGGAACCATACATAGTTTTAAGAAGAGGTATGACAAAGCTCAGGAAGCAGAGAGAGAGAGGATCCAGTAGCGATCAGTGAAGAGGCGGGGCCAGGAGCTGAGTCTCGACCCCTGCAACCACAATTAGGTGAGTACAATTAGGTGAGTACACACACACACACACACACACACACACACACACACACACACACACACACAAACAAACAAACAAACACACAGAATATTCCCCTGTCTCTAAATTATTACCAAAATTGAGAGTAAATGTATTGAGAAAAGTCCCAATTTTTTCTTCCAATTTTACGAGAATTTGTGAACCAAATTTTCTGAGACCTCGGAAAGACTTTTAGTGATAGAGGAACATGGAGAAAAAATTGCCAATTTATCACGAATTATTGCTTATATATTTCTCTTCTTCACCCCTCTGTGCATGTGTGTATGTATGTATGTATGTATGTATGTATGTATGTATGTATGTGTGTGTGTGTGTGTGTGTGTGTGTGTGTGTGTGTGTGTGTGTGTGTGTGTGTCTGTATGTATGTGTGTGTGTATGTGTGTGTGTGTTTGTATGTATGTGTGTGCGTGTGTATGTGTGTGTGTGTTTGTATGTATGTGTGTGTGTTTGTGTGTGTGTGTGTGTTTGTGTGTGTGTGTGTGTGTGTGTGTATGTGTGTATGTGTGCTTGTGTGAGGGACCCATCCGATTACCAGCAGGTGTATTTCAACCGTGATAGAAACACGAGAAGACAGACAGAAAATGAGAGAGGATACAACGATGCAAGGAGCAGGAAAGAGAGTCAAGGATGGAGATGGGCAGGGGAACCCAGACTCAGGACCAAGAGCAAACGCAACATCTCTACAGAAGACCCTCATTCCCGACAACCCCACCGCAACCAAGCAAACTAACTCAAAACAACTCACACCCTGTACCCATAGCCCCACCCCTCCCACCACAAATTCCACCTTCACAGTAGCTCCCCATAGTATCCTGCCAGATCTCCTTCTCCTCCAATTCCAACAAACCCCCCAAACCACAGTATTAGAAAATCAGCTGAAGGTTTGGTAGAGTGAGCAGAAGGGAAGGAGGAGTTGCACTGCTCATCAAAACCAGTGGAGATTTGAGGAAATGGATGGAATGGATAGAATTATTAAGAATTCAGACTGGAGGTCCAAAAGTGGTGATTACAGTGATGTACAACCCACCACAGAATAGCAGGAGGCCAATAGAAGAATATGATGAGAGCAACGGAGCAATGGTGGACACATTAGCTGAGGTGGCCAGAAGGGCCCACATGAATAGGGCAAAGTTACTAGTTGTGGGTGATTTCAATCATAAGGAGATTAACTGGGAAAACCTGGAGACACATGGGGGACCTGATACGTGGAGAGCCATGGTGATGGAGGTGGTAGTGGAAAACCTCATACATCAACATGTCAGGGGCACTACCAGAGAGAGAGAGGAGAGGATGAACCAGCAATGCTGGACCTCATATTCACCTTGAGTATTTCTGACACTGAGGACATCACATATGAAAGGCCCCTCGGAACTAGTAATCATGTGTTCCTGAACTTCGAATACACTGTAGAGTTAAAAGTAGAGAGTGAAGCAGCATGAGTAGGATGGGGGAAGCCAAACTATAAAAGAGTGGACTACACAGGCATGAGGAATTTTTTGCATGAGGTATAGTGGGAAAGAGAACTGGTGGGAAAAACAGGAAATGAAATGATGGAATACATGACCACAAAATGCAAGGAGGCAGAGGAGAGGTTTGTACCCAAGGGAAACAGATACCAGAGGAAGGCCAAAACAAGCCCATGGTTCACCAAAAGGTGTAGAGAGGCTAAAATTAAGTGCACTAAAGAATGGAAAAGGTATAGAAGACAAAGAACCCAGGAAAATAAGGAGATTAGCAGAAGATCTAGAAATGAATATGCATGGATAAGGAGGGAGGCCCAGCGGCAATACGAAAATGATACAGCATCGAAAGCCAAATCTAACCCAAAGCTGTTGTACAGCCACATCAGGAGGAAAACAGCAGTCAAAGATGAGGTAATCAGACTGAGGAAGGAAGAAGGTGGGATCACAAGAAACGACAAAGAAGTATGTGAGGAACTCAACAAAAGATTCAAGGAAGTGTTTTCAGTGGAACCAGAAAGGACTCCAGTAAGCCAGGATGGTAGAGTACACCAACAAGTGCTGGACACATTACATACAACACAGGAGGAGGTGAAGAGGCTGCCAAGTGAACTAGATACCTCAAAGGCAGTATGACCTGGAGGTTACCTGGAGGTTATTCCGGGGATCAACGCCCCCGCGGCCCGGTCCATGACCAGGCCTCCCGATGGATCAGGGCCTGATCAACTAGGCTGTTACTGCTGGCCGCACGCAGTCCAACGTACGAGCCACAGCCTGGCTGATCCGGCACTGACTTTAGGTATCTGTCCAGCTCTCTCTTGAAGGCAGCCAGGGGTTTATTGGCAATTCCCCTAATGCTTGATGGGAGGCTGTTGAACAGTTTTGGGCCCCGGACACTTATGGTGTTTTCTCTTAGTGTACCAATGGCGCCCCTACTTTTTATTGGTGGCATTTTGCACCGCCTGCTCAGTGTGCAGATTTGGGACCATTCCTTCCAAGTGTAGATTATGATATATCTCTCCCTCCTGCGTTCCAACGAGTACAAGTCAAGTGCTTCCAAGCGTTCCCAGTAGTTAAGGTGCTTGACAGAATTTATACGTGCAGTAAAGGATCTCTGTACACTCTCTAGATCTGCGATTTCATCTGCTTTGAATGGAGATGTTAATGTACAGCAGTATTCCAGCCTAGAGAGAACAAATGATTTGAAAAGGATCATCATGGGCTTGGCATCTCTCGTTTTGAAAGTTCTCATTATCCAACCTATCATTTTCTTTGCACGTGCGATCGTGGCACTGTTGTGATCCTTGAAAGTGAGATCCTCAGACATTACTACTCCCAGGTCCCTTACATTATTTTTCCGCTCTATTGTATGGCCGGAGTCAGTAGTATACTCTGTTCTAGTTATTATCTCCTCCAGTTTTCCATAACGGAGTAGTTGGAATTTGTCCTCATTGAACATCATATTGTTTACCGTTGCCCACTGGAAAACTTTGTTTATATCTTCTTGGAGGTTAACCGCGTCCTCAGCAGATGACAGCCTCATGCAGATCCTAGTATCATCCGTAAAGGATGATACGGTGCTGTGGTGTATATCTCTGTTTATGTCTGATATGAGGATAAGGAATAAGATGGGGGCGAGTACTGTGCCTTGTGGAACAGAGCTCTTCACTATGGCAGCCTCCGATTTAACTCTGTTGACCACTACTCTTTGTGTTCGATTTGTTAGGAAGTTGAAGATCCATCTCCCCACTTTCCCAGTTATTCCTTTAGCACGTATTTTATGGGCTATTATGCCATGATCGCATTTGTCAAATGCTTTTGCAAAGTCTGTGTATATTACATCTGCATTCTGATTTTCTTCCAGTGCATCCAAGGCCATGTCATAGTGATCCAGTAGTTGTGAGAGGCAGGAGCGACCTGCCCTGAACCCATGTTGCCCTGGATTGTGCAGATTTTGGGAATCCAGGTGATTTGCAATCCTGCTTCTTAGCACTCTTTCAAAGATTTTTATGATGTGGGACGTCAGAGCTATTGGTCTATAGTTCTTAGCTAATGCTTTGCTGCCACCTTTATGGAGTGGGGCTATATCCGTTGTTTTAAGTGACTGGAATTTCACCCATGTCCAAGCTCCTCCTCCATAGTGTACTTAGGGCACGCGAGAGGGGTTTCTTGCAGTTCTTAATGAAAACAGAGTTCCACGAGTCTGGGCCCGTGGCTGAGTGCATAGGCATGTTGTCAATGGCTTTTTCGAAATCTATCGGAGTTAGGGTAATGTCGGAAATCTGGCATACATTTATGGAGTTTTGAGGCTCATTCATGAAGAAATCATTTGGGTCGTCGATCCTCAGACCGATTAGTGGTTCACTAAACACAGAGTCGTACTGGGATTTCAATATTTCACTCATTTCCTTGTTGTCATCTGTGTAAGTCCCATCCTGTCTGAGTAAGGGCCCGATACTAGATGTGGTATTTGCCTTGTTTTTGGCATATGAAAAGAAATATTTTGAATTTCTTTCAATTTCACTAATAGCTTTAAGCTCCTCCTGCCTCTCCTGGTTCCTGTAAGAGTCATTTAGCTTAAGTTCTATAGTTTCCACTTCCCTGGTCAGCGCCTCCTTTCGTGTATCAGATATTCTAGCACTCCTGAGGAGCTCAGTGACTCTTCGTTGTCTTCTGTAGAGGGAGCGTCTTTTTCTCTCCAGTTTACTCCTGCTCTTCTTCTTTCTTAGGGGAATATGCCTAGAACATGCTTCGGCTACCAGGAAGTTGATCCTTTCAAGGCACTGGTTTGGATCCATGTCATTTAAGACATCGTCCTAACATGTTTCGTTTAGGACATGGTTTACCTGGTCCCAGTTGATGTTCTTGTTGTTGAAATTGTATTTTGTGAAGACACCTTCACAGGTACATGCATTCTGCTGTTCAGGACCCCTATGCATGTACGTCTGGACTTCGATGACCGGACAGCATCTCTCCATCGGTCCTAAGAGAGGGAGCAGAGGCAGTGTGTGTGCCGCTAACAACAGTCTTCAACAGCTCCATTAAAACTGGGCAATTACTTGAGGTGTGGAAGACGGCAAATGTAGTACAAATCTTTAAGAAAGGAGTTAGGTAGGTGGCATTTAACTACAGATCAGTGTCACTGACATGTGTAGTATGCAAAGTCATGGAGAAGATTATTAAAAGTGTGATGGAACATCTAGAAAGGAATGAATTCATAAACGATAACCGGTACGATTTCAGGGAAGGGAAATCCTGTGTCAAAAACCTACGAGGTAACAGAAGTAAGACAAGAGAGAGAGAGAGAGAGAGAGAGAGAGAGAGAGAGAGAGAGAGAGAGAGAGAGAGAGAGGTGGGAAGACTGCATTTTCTTGGACTGCAAGAAGGCCTTTGACACAGTTCCACACAAGAGATTTGTGTAAAATCTACAGGAACAGGCAGGAATAACAGGAAAGGTATTGCAGTGAATCAAAGAATACCCAACAGGAAGGAAACAACGAGAGATTTTACGTGACGAGGTGTCAGAGTGGGCGCTTGTGACGAGCGGAGTTCCACAAGAGTCAGTGCTATGTGCTGCTTCTGGTATATATGAATGACATGACGGAAGGGATAGGTTCAGAGGTGCTGCTGTTTGCAGACGATGTGATGCTAATGATATATAATATAATAATATAATTTAATAAAATAATAATAATAATAATATAATAATAATAATAATAATAATAATAATAATAATAATAATAATAATAATAATAATAATAATAATAATATCTTTATTTCTACTAGTACATGTTCAAGGTATTTAGTCCTAGCTGACATCAATACATACTACTATATAGAAAGCCGTTTGTTATGCAGAGCATTTTGGGCAAATTAGATCAATTTTGTCCCAGGATGCGACCCACACCAGTCGACTAACACCCAGATACCCATTATTGCTGATGGGTGAACATGGACAACCGGTGTAAGAAAACACCCCTTCGCCGGGAATCGAACCCGGACCCCTCACAGTGTGTAACGAGAGCTTTTGCCACCAGATCACGGGGCTCCGTAGAATTCAGTCAGATGAGAATCAAGTGGGACTACAAAGGAAAGGCTGCAAGCCTGGTTTAACAACTGGCTCCTAGAGTTTAACCCCACCAAGTGAGTCATGAAGATTGGGAAGGCCAAAGAAGCCCACAGACAGAGTACAGGCTAGAGGGCCAAAGACTGCTCAAGGAAAAGGATCTTAGGGCTAATATAATACCGAGCTTATCTCTGAGGCGTACATCAGCCAAATAACTGATGCAGCATATGAACGACTGATAAACCTAAGACCAGCGTTTCGACACCTGAGTAAGGAGTCATTCTGTACACAGTGTACGTCAGGCCCATATTGGAGTATGCAGCACCAGTATGGAACCCACACTTGGTCAAGCATGTCAAGAAATTATAGAAAGTGCAAAGATTTGCAACAAAAAAAGTCCCGGAGTTAAGGGGTATGTTTTACGAGGAGAGGTTAAGAGAAATAACCTGACGACAGGAGGGATAGGGAGGACATGATAACATATTAAATACTGAGAGGAATTGGCAGGGTAGACAGGAACAGAATGTTTCAGAGATGTGACACAGCAACAAAGGGACACAACTGCAAGTTGAAAACTCAGATGAGTTATAAGTAGTGGTGGTAGAATACATACATAGCTTTAAGAAGAGATACGACAAAGCTCATGGAGCAGGGAGAGAGTAAGGATACTAGCGACCAGCGAAGAGGCGGGGCTAGGAGCTGTGAGTAGACCCCTGCAATCACAAATCGGTGGTACAAACAAGTGTGTACAAACACTCAAAATTCATTCGTCTGTCTCTATCTCGAATGCAAAACTCCTAGTCTTTCAGCCCTCCTGCAAAACTCTACACGAGGAATACCCATCCATTTTACACTCCAGATGCTGCATATGTCCACAAGAAACAACTCACAAAGGATCTTCCCTGGTGGAGTGCGTCCGCCGTGTGAGTTCACTCAAGCGAGAAAGCAATATACTCTTTCAGCGTCCTCCACAATCCTTTCGAGTGCTGAGGCCCTTTACTCCGTTTCCCTTTTTTTCACAACTTTCCAATGTCGAAGGTCACCTTATGGCATGCCTGGTGATTGGGTCGACATCCACAAGGCAGCGTCAGCCCTAGGTAGTGATGGGATCGAGGGCAGCAATGCATCACGAGTCCTTCCTGGTGATGGGATGGAACACCACAATCCATCACCAACCCTCTCTGGTGATGGGATCGAACACCGCCATGCACCGCCAGTCATGCCTAACGACTCAATCGAACACTATAACCTTCCTTGCAGTCCTGGCTGCTGCTGGGATCAAACACCACAAACCTTTTCTCATTCTCTAACTTTATATTTGAAATACCTTTGATGGGTTTCGAGAATTTTCCTAGTCCTGCAGCCTGTCCCTGGAACAGAGTGCCGCCAGCAGCTGTTGCTGCTGGCGGCACACTGGCACACATCCATTACAGCCTGGTTGATCCGGCACTTGGTGGAGAAATTGTCGAGTTTTCTCTTGAAGACTTCTTCACATGTTCCAGTAGTGTTTCTGATATCTTCTGGTAATTTATTAAAAGTCTGATATCAAAAATGTTGATATTATGCTCTCTTATTGTGCCCTAAGCTCCCCTGACTCTCACTGACTTATTTTACACATTTTCCCATATATCTTACTCAATTATGTATATTGATATGGCAGTTTGCAGATTAGGGACCAGGCTCTCAAGCACCTTCCACGTATGTATTATCGTTTCTCTCTCTCTCTCTCTCTCTCTCTCTCTTCCCCCCTCTCTCTCTCTCTCTCTCTCTCTCTCTCTCTCTCTCTCTCTCTCTCTCTCTCTCTCTCTCCCTCTCTCCCTCTCTCTCTCTCTCTCTCTCTCTCTCTCCTCCACTCCAGCAAGTACATATTTAAGACTCTGAAGCATTTCCAATAATTTACATGTTTTTTGGCCTCTATGTATGGGAGCCAAACATGATCTTTGAATCTGTTCCAGCTCTGAGCTCTCCCCTGATCTGAACTTTGCTGTCACCACCGATCAATACTCTAAGAGAGCGACCACAAGCGACTGAGCTCCACAGTGCACCAACAAGTCTTCCAAGTAACATGATCAAACACCACAAAGCATTAATAGCTATGCCTCGTGATGGGATCGTACACCAGAACACGCCAAAAGTTCTACCTAATGACAGGATCGAACTCTCTCTTCGCACCGTCGAACAGTCACGCCCTGTTTTGCAGCGCATGCAAAAGAGCATTGATGAAATACAAATTCGACGAACCACAAAATATTTGACATCAGACAGATACTTTGCTGTTTTTAATGGTATGCTATATCTCGTGTTGTATATAAATAAATGAGTGACCATTGGTTCAGTCAGTGGAGGTAGCAAGTCCACACAATTACTGTGTTCACATCCATAAGCTTTCATAACAGAAATTAACCCACAGGGACACGGTTACCCTTACCATTTCACTATGAAAAACGAGGATAGAGCTGTTTGTTTCAAACTGCTGTATATTTCACATCAATAAACGTGGAAATCCAACAAACTTTGTGATGCTGAAATTTTTGGTGGGTACAGGACTGGAAATGTGGGTTTAATTTTCTAACGTGGATAACTCATATCAAAATGTATATACACTGTGACTATCTTAAATAAACTCAATATGTCTAGTTAAAGTCATAGTAAATAACTGACCTTCAGTAGACATAAACAAATGTATCATTCAACTGCCTCAGTGGTTCTTTTGTTTCTTGTATCGCTGCATAATATATGTATATATATATATATATATATATATATATATATATATATATATATATATATATATATATATATATATATATATATATATATATATATATATATATATGTCGCCGAATAGGCAGAACTTGCGATCTTGGCTTAAATAGCAACGCTCATCTTGCCATATAGGACAAGTTAAAATTTGTGTATGCAATAATTTCGCCAAAATCCTTCTGAACCTAACGAAAAAAATATATTTGATTGTGTTTGTTTAGTACTAAATTATTGTAAACGTATTTAAAATATATTTAGTTGGGTTAGACTAAAATAAATTGCTCTTGTTATAATAAGGTTAGGTAAGTTTTCTAAGATTCTTTTGGTGCAAAATTAAATTTTTTTACATTAACATCAATGAAAAATATATATCTTTAAACCTATAAGAGAAAATTTCAGAAAGTACTTAATTTTGAATGAGTTCTTGCTAATTGACCAGTTTTACATATTCGGCACGACATATATATATAAATATATATATATATATATATATATATATATATATATATATATATATATATATATATATATATATATATATATATATATATATATATATATATATATATATATATATATATATATATATATCATTTATAAAATGAAAATTGCAAAAAAATATATAGCATATAAAATTCCCATGGGACGCAAATAGCTAAACTCAGCTCCTGTAGCTGCAAACAGGTAAATATGAATGTGTCTTCAAACACACACACACACACACACACACACACACACACACACACACACACACACACACACACACACACACACACACACACACACACAGGGCTGTACACAAAAACAACAGTTATTCACTATTATTTCCCTTCAACTCAGCTATTGTTTTTGTTGAGCAAGCAGCAGCTGGAAGCATCATCTCTACGGCTCTTCCGCAGACATAAGCGTTCACATGTAATCTTTGGCATTTCCATACGCATTACCAGTCAACGTGGGCTCGTCCGCCCACAACCGCCACCACAGCCCACTCAATTTGTATTCGGCGGCACACGGGGCTGAGGTGCGATATGTGTGAGCCCACTTTCCGCTAATTCTCGGCCACTGATAGTCCTACTACTGCCTGGACTTCCTCTTCTCTTATCTCTGTACACCTGAAACATCAACACACACACATACACACACACACACACACACACACACACACACACATACACACACACACATAAACACACACACACACACACACACAAACACACACACACACACACACACACACACACACACACACACACACACACACACACACACACACACACACACACACACACACACACACACACACACGAGGATAGTGAATTATTTCCCAATAAAAGTAAGCCTTAGACAGGGATGCGTGATGCTGTTCAATATATTTGTAGAAGGAGTTGTAAGAGAAGTAAATACTCGGATCTTGGCAAGAGGTGTGGGATTAAAAGACAGAGAATCTAACGCAAAGCGGGAGTTGTCACAGTTGCTCTTTGCTGATGACACTGTGCGGAGGTTGGTGGACAAGTTTGAGAGTTTATGTAAAAGAAAGAAATTAAAAGTGAACATAAGAAAGAGGAAGGTGATGAAGATAACCAAAAAATAAAAATAGGTAATGAAAGATTGGATATCACACTGGAGAGAGGGATTATGGAAGAAGTAAATATATGGAAATATTTAGGAGTGGACATGTCAGCAGGTGAATCTATGAAAGAAGAAGTGAAACATAGAACTGATGAGGGAAAAAAAGTTATCCTTGCTAGCAAAGAGAGGGAATGTATGAGAGTATAGTTATACTAACGCTCTTACATGGGTGAGAAGCATGGATGGTGAATGTTGAAACAAGGAGAAGGCTGGAGGCAGTGGAGATGTCGTGTCTCAGGGCAGTGTGTGGTGTGGATATTATGTATGGGATTAGGAGGTGCGGGATTTTTAAAAATATTTTCCAAAGGGCTGAGGAGAGGATGATGAGGTGGTTCGGACATTTAGAGACGATGGAACGAAACAGAATGACTTGGAGGGCGTATAAATCTGTAGTGAAAGGAAGGCGGGGTAGGGGTCGTCCTTGGAATGAATGGAGGGTGGGGGTGAAGGAGGTGCTGTGCACGAGGGGCTTGGACTTCCAGCGTGTGTGATCCTGTTAGATAGGAGCGAGTGGAGGTAAACGGTTTTGATGACTTCACGTGTTGTTGGAGTGTGAGCAAAGTAACATTTATGAAGGGATTCAGGGAAACCAGTTAGCTGGACTTGAGTCCTGGTGGTGGGAGGTACACTGTCTGCAGTCTGAAGATGAGGTGGAAATATTTTGAAGTGTTTGAACATGAGTGTAGTGGAAGTGTCTTCTTTCTCGGGTCACTCTGGCAACGTCCGAAGTGCTTATATATATATATATATATATATATATATATATATATATATATATATATATATATATATATATATATATATATATATATATATATATATATATATATATATATATATATATATATATATATACATATATATATATATATATATATATATATATATATATATATATATATATATATATATATATATATATATATATATATATATATATATATATATATATATATACATATATATATATATATATATATATATATATATATATATATATATATAATATATATATATACGTGTATATATACACATATGTGTGTGTATAGTTCCACATAATATATATATATATATGGATGAGAAGATTAACTTTTTTTCTGAAATATATTTACTTTTTAAACAACGTTTCACTGAAGAATCACAATTATCAGGAAAAAGTATGGAACAGAAAGGTTGGCTAAAATATACTCAGCCTGCTAAAATATACTCAGCCTGCTAAAATATACTCAGCCTGCTAAAATATACTCAGCCTGCTAAAATATACTAAGCCTGCTAAAATAAACTCAGCCTGCTAAAATATACTCAGCCTGCTAAAATATACTCAGCCTGCTAAAATATACTCAGCCTGCTAAAATATACTCAGCCTGCTAAAATAAACTCAGCCTGCTAAAATATACTCAGTCTGCTAAAATATACTCAGCCTGCTAAAATATACTCAGCCTGCTAAAATATACTCAGCCTGCTAAAATATACTCAGCCTGCTAAAATATACTCAGCCTGCTAAAATATACTCAGCCTGCTAAAGTATACTCAGCCTGCTAAAATATACTCAGCCTGCTAAAGTATACTCAGCCTGCTAAAATATACTCAGCCTGCTAAAATATACTCAGCCTGCTAAAATATACTCAGCCTGCTAAAATATACTCAGCCTGCTAAAATATACTCAGCCTGCTAAAATATACTCAGCCTGCTAAAATATACTCAGCCTGCTAAAATATACTCAGCCTGCTAAAGTATACTCAGCCTGCTAAAATATACTCAGCCTGCTAAAATATACTCAGCGTGCTAAAATATACTCAGCGTGCTAAAATATACTCAGCCTGCTAAAATATACTCAGCCTGCTAAAATATACTCTGCCTGCTAAAATATACTCAGCCTGCTAAAATATACTCAGCCTGCTAAAATATACTCAGCCTGCTAAAATATACTCAGCCTGCTAAAATATACTCAGCCTGCTAAAATATCCTCAGATTGCTAAAATATACTCAGCCTGCTAAAATATAATCAGCCTGCTAAAATATACTCAGCGTGTTAAAATATACTCAGCCTGCTAAAATATACTCAGCCTGCTAAAATATACTCAGCCTGCTAAAATATACTCAGCCTGCTAAAATATACTCAGCCTGCTAAAATATACTCAGCGTGTTAAAATATACTCAGCCTGATAAAATATACTCAGCCTGCTGAAATATACTCAGACTGCTAAAATATACTCAGCCTGCTAAAATATACTCAGCCCGCTAAAATATACTCAGCCTGCTAAAATATACTCAGCCCGCTAAAATATACTCAGCCTGCTAAAATATACTCAGCCTGCTATAATATACTCAGCCTGCTAAAATATACTCAGCCCGCTAAAATATACTCAGCCTGCTAAAATATACTCAGCCTGCTATAATATACTCAGCGTGCTAAAATATACTCAGCCTGCTAAAATATACTCAGCCTACTAAAGTATACTCAGCCTACTAAAATATACTCAGCCTGCTAAAATATACCCAGCTTGCTAAAATATACTCAGCCTGCTAAAATATACTCAGCCTGCTAAAATATACTCAGCATGCTAAAATATACTCAGCCTTCTAAAATATACTCAGCCTGCTAAAATATACTCAGCGTGCTAAAATATACTCAGCGTGCTAAAATATACTCAGCCTGCTAAAATATACTCAGCCTGCTAAAATATACTCAGCCTGCTAAAATATACTCAGCCTGCTAAAATTTACTCAGCCTGCTAAAATATACTCAGCCTGCTAAAATATACTCAGCCTGCTAAAATATACTCAGCCTGCTAAAATATACTCAGCCTGTTAAAATTTACTCAGCCTGCTAAAATATACTCAGCCTACTAAAATTTACTCAGCCTGCTAAAATATACTCAGCCTGTTAAAATATACTCAGCCTGCTAAAATATACTCGGCCCGCTAAAATATACTCAGCCTGCTAAAATATACTCAGCCTGCTAAAATTTACTCAGCCTGCTAAAATATACTCAGCCTGCTAAAATATACTCAGCCTGCTAAAATATACTCAGCGTGTTAAAATATACTCAGCCTGCTAAAATATACTCAGCCTGCTAAAATATACTCAGCCTATTAAAATATACTCAGCCTGCTAAAATATACTCAGCCTGCTAAAATATACTCAGCCTGATAAAATATACTCTGCCCGCTAAAATATACTCAGCCTGCTAAAATATACTCAGCCTGCTATAATATACTCAGCCTGCTAAAATATACTCAGCCTGCTAAAATATACTCAGCCTGCTAAAATATACTCAGCCTGCTACAATATACTCAGCGTGCTAAAATATACTCAGCGTGCTAAAATATACTCAGCCTACTAAAGTATACTCAGCCTGCTAAAATATACTCAGCTTGCTAAAATATACCCAGCTTGCTAAAATATACTCAGCCTGCTAAAATACACTCAGCCAGCTAAAATATACTCAGCCTGCTAAAATATACTCAGCTTGCTAAAATATACTCAGCCTGCTAAAATATATTCAGCCTGCTAAAGTATGCTCAGCCTGCTAAAATATACTCAGCCTGCTAAAGTATACTCAGCCTGCTAAAATATACCCAGCGTGCTAAAATATACTCAGCCTGCTAAAATACACTCAGCCTGCTAAAATATACTCAGCCCGCTAAAATATACTCAGCCTGCTAAAATATACTCAGCCTGCTATAATATACTCAGCGTGCTAAAATATACTCAGCGTGCTAAAATATACTCAGCCTACTAAAGTATACTCAGCCTGCTAAAATATACTCAGCCTGCTAAAATATACCCAGCTTGCTAAAATATACTCAGCCTGCTAAAATATACTCAGCCTGCTAAAATATACTCAGCCTGCTAAAATATACTCAGCGTGCTAAAATATACTCAGCCTGCTAAAATATATTCAGCCTGCTAAAGTATACTCAGCCTGCTAAAATATACTCAGCCTGCTAAAGTATACTCAGCCTGCTAAAATATACCCAGCGTGCTAAAATATACTCAGCCTGCTAAAATATACTCAGCCTGCTAAAATATACTCAGCCTGCTAAAATATACTCAGCGTGCTAAAATATACTCAGCCTGCTAAAATATAACCAACTTGCTAAAATATACTCAGCCTGCTAAAATATACTCATCCTGCTAAAATATACTCATCCTGCTAAAATATACTCAGCCTGCTAAAATATACTCATCCTGCTAAAATATACTCATCCTGCTAAAATATACTCAGCCTGCTAAAATATACTCAGCTTGCTAAAATATACTCAGCCAGCTAAAATATACTCAGCGTGCTAAAATATACTCAGCCTGCTAAAATATACTCAGCTTGCTAAAATATACTCAGCCTGCTAAAATATACTCTGCTAAAATATACTCAGCCTGCTAAAATATGCTCAGCCTGCTAAAATATACTCAGCCTGCTAAAATATACTCAGCCTGCTAAAATATACTCAGCCTGCTAAAATATACTCAGCGTGCTAAAATATACTCAGCGTGCTAAAATATACTCAGCCTGCTAAAATATACTCAGCCTGCTAAAATATGCTCAGCGTGCTAAAATATACTCAGCCTGCTAAAATATACTCAGCCTTCTAAAATATACTCAGCCTGCTAAAATATACTCAGCCTGCTAAAATATACTCAGCCTGCTAAAATATACTCAGCCTGCTAAAATATACTCAGCCTGCTAAAGTATACTCAGCCTGCTAAAATATACTCAGCCTGCTAAAATATACCCAGCTTGCTAAAATATACTCAGCCTGCTAAAATATACTCAGCTTGCTAAAATATACTCAGCCTGCTAAAATATACTCAGCCTGCTAAAATTTACTCAGCCTGCTAAAATATGCTCAGCCTGCTAAAATATACTCAGCCTGCTAAAATATACTCAGCCTGCTAAAATATACTCAGCTTGCTAAAATATACTCAGCCTGCTAAAATATACTCAGCCTGCTAAAATATACTCAGCCTGCTAAAATATACTCAGCCTGCTAAAATATACTCAGCCTGCTAAAATTTACTCAGCCTGCTAAAATATGCTCAGCCTGCTAAAATATACTCAGCGTGCTAAAATATACTCAGCCTGCTAAAATATACTCAGCTTGCTAAAATATACTCAGCGTGCTAAAATATACTCAGCCTGCTAAAATATACTCAGCCTGCTAAAATATACTCAGCCTGCTAAAACATACTCAGCGTGCTAAAATATACTCAGCCTGCTAAAATATACTCAGCTTGCTAAAATATACTCAGCCTGCTAAAATATACTCTTCTAAAATATACTCAGCCTGCTAAAATATACTCAGCCTGTTAAAATATACTCAGCCTGCTAAAATATACTCAGCCTGCTAAAATAAACTCAGCCTGCTAAAATATACTCAGCCCGCTAAAATATACTCAGATTGCTAAAATATACTCAGCCTGCTATAATATACTCAGCCTGCTAAAATATACTCAGCCTGCTAAAATATACTCAGCGTGCTAAAATATACTCAGCCTGCTACAATATACACAGCGTGCTAAAATATACTCAGCCTGCTAAAATATACTCAGCCTACTAAAGTATACTCAGCCTGCTAAAATATACTCAGCCTGCTAAAATATACCCAGCTTGCTAAAATATACTCAGCCTGCTAAAATATACTCAGCCTGCTAAAATATACTCAGCCTGCTAAAATATACTCAGCGTGCTAAAATATACTCAGCCTGCTAAAATATATTCAGCCTGCTAAAATATGCTCAGCCTGCTAAATTATACTCAGCCTGCTAAAGTATACTCAGCCTGCTAAAATATACCCAGCGTGCTAAAATATACTCAGCCTGCTAAAATATACTCAGCCTGCTAAAATATACTCAGCCCGCTAAAATATACTCAGCCTGCTAAAATATACTCAGCCTGCTATAATATACTCAGCGTGCTAAAATATACTCAGCGTGCTAAAATATACTCAGCCTACTAAAGTATACTCAGCCTGCTAAAATATACTCAGCCTGCTAAAATATACCCAGCTTGCTAAAATATACTCAGCCTGCTAAAATATACTCAGCCTGCTAAAATATACTCAGCCTGCTAAAATATACTCAGCGTGCTAAAATATACTCAGCCTGCTAAAATATATTCAGCCTGCTAAAGTATACTCAGCCTGCTAAAATATACTCAGCCTGCTAAAGTATACTCAGCCTGCTAAAATATACCCAGCGTGCTAAAATATACTCAGCCTGCTAAAATATACTCAGCCTGCTAAAATATACTCAGCCTGCTAAAATATACTCAGCGTGCTAAAATATACTCAGCCTGCTAAAATATAACCAACTTGCTAAAATATACTCAGCCTGCTAAAATATACTCAGCCTGCTAAAATATACTCGGCCCGCTAAAATATACTCAGCCTGCTAAAATATACTCAGCTTGCTAAAATATACTCAGCCTGCTAAAATATACTCAGCGTGCTAAAATATACTCAGCCTGCTAAAATATACTCAGCTTGCTAAAATATACTCAGCCTGCTAAAATATACTCTGCTAAAATATACTCAGCCTGCTAAAATATGCTCAGCCTGCTAAAGTATACTCAGCCTGCTAAAATATACTCAGCCTGCTAAAATATACTCATCCTGCTAAAATATACTCAGCCTACTAAAGTATACTCAGCCTGCTAAAATATACTCAGCCTGCTAAAATATACTCAGCCTACTAAAGTATACTCAGCCTGCTAAAATATACTCAGCCTGCTAAAATATACCCAGCTTGCTAAAATATACTCAGCCTGCTAAAATATACTCAGCCTGCTAAAATATACTCAGCCTGCTAAAATATACTCAGCGTGCTAAAATATACTCAGCCTGCTAAAATATATTCAGCCTGCTAAAGTATGCTCAGCCTGCTAAATTATACTCAGCCTGCTAAAGTATACTCAGCCTGCTAAAATATACCCAGCGTGCTAAAATATACTCAGCCTGCTAAAATATACTCAGCCTGCTAAAATATACTCAGCCCGCTAAAATATACTCAGCCTGCTAAAATATACTCAGCCTGCTATAATATACTCAGCGTGCTAAAATATACTCAGCGTGCTAAAATATACTCAGCCTACTAAAGTATACTCAGCCTGCTAAAATATACTCAGCCTGCTAAAATATACCCAGCTTGCTAAAATATACTCAGCCTGCTAAAATATACTCAGCCTGCTAAAATATACTCAGCCTGCTAAAATATACTCAGCGTGCTAAAATATACTCAGCCTGCTAAAATATATTCAGCCTGCTAAAGTATACTCAGCCTGCTAAAGTATACTCAGCCTGCTAAAGTATACTCAGCCTGCTAAAATATACCCAGCGTGCTAAAATATACTCAGCCTGCTAAAATATACTCAGCCTGCTAAAATATACTCAGCCTGCTAAAATATACTCAGCCTGCTAAAATATACTCAGCCTATTAAAATATACTCAGCCTGCTAAAATATACTCAGCCTGCTAAAATATACTCAGCCTGATAAAATATACTCAGCCCGCTAAAATATACTCAGCCTGCTAAAATATACTCAGCCTGCTATAATATACTCAGCCTGCTAAAATATACTCAGCCTGCTAAAATATACTCAGCCTGCTAAAATATACTCAGCCTGCTACAATATACTCAGCGTGCTAAAATATACTCAGCCTGCTAAAATATACTCAGCCTACTAAAGTATACTCAGCCTGCTAAAATATACTCAGCCTGCTAAAATATACCCAGCTTGCTAAAATATACTCAGCCTGCTAAAATACACTCAGCCAGCTAAAATATACTCAGCCTGCTAAAATATACTCAGCTTGCTAAAATATACTCAGCCTGCTAAAATATATTCAGCCTGCTAAAGTATGCTCAGCCTGCTAAAATATACTCAGCCTGCTAAAGTATACTCAGCCTGCTAAAATATACCCAGCGTGCTAAAATATACTCAGCCTGCTAAAATATACTCAGCCTGCTAAAATATACTCAGCCCGCTAAAATATACTCAGCCTGCTAAAATATACTCAGCCTGCTATAATATACTCAGCGTGCTAAAATATACTCAGCGTGCTAAAATATACTCAGCCTACTAAAGTATACTCAGCCTGCTAAAATATACTCAGCCTGCTAAAATATACCCAGCTTGCTAAAATATACTCAGCCTGCTAAAATATACTCAGCCTGCTAAAATATACTCAGCCTGCTAAAATATACTCAGCGTGCTAAAATATACTCAGCCTGCTAAAATATATTCAGCCTGCTAAAGTATACTCAGCCTGCTAAAATATACTCAGCCTGCTAAAGTATACTCAGCCTGCTAAAATATACCCAGCGTGCTAAAATATACTCAGCCTGCTAAAATATACTCAGCTTGCTGAAATATACTCAGCGTGCTAAAATATACTCAGCCTGCTAAAATATACTCAGCCTGCTAAAATATACTCAGCCTGCTAAAACATACTCAGCGTGCTAAAATATACTCAGCCTGCTAAAATATACTCAGCTTGCTAAAATATACTCAGCCTGCTAAAGTATACTCTTCTAAAATATACTCAGCCTGCTAAAATATACTCAGCCTGTTAAAATATACTCAGCCTGCTAAAATATACTCAGCCTGCTAAAATAAACTCAGGCTGCTAAAATATACTCAGCCCGCTAAAATATACTCAGCCTGCTAAAATATACTCAGCCTGCTATAATATACTCAGCCTGCTAAAATATACTCAGCCTGCTAAAATATACTCAGCCTGCTAAAATATACTCAGCCTGCTACAATATACACAGCGTGCTAAAATATACTCAGCCTGCTAAAATATACTCAGCCTACTAAAGTATACTCAGCCTGCTAAAATATACTCAGCCTGCTAAAATATACCCAGCTTGCTAAAATATACTCAGCCTGCTAAAATATACTCAGCCTGCTAAAATATACTCAGCCTGCTAAAATATACTCAGCGTGCTAAAATATACTCAGCCTGCTAAAATATATTCAGCCTGCTAAAGTATGCTCAGCCTGCTAAATTATACTCAGCCTGCTAAAGTATACTCAGCCTGCTAAAATATACCCAGCGTGCTAAAATATACTCAGCCCGCTAAAATATACTCAGCCTGCTATAATATACTCAGCGTGCTAAAATATACTCAGCGTGCTAAAATATACTCAGCCTACTAAAGTATACTCAGCCTGCTAAAATATACTCAGCCTGCTAAAATATACCCAGCTTGCTAAAATATACTCAGCCTGCTAAAATATACTCAGCCTGCTAAAATATACTCAGCCTGCTAAAATATACTCAGCGTGCTAAAATATACTCAGCCTGCTAAAATATATTCAGCCTGCTAAAGTATACTCAGCCTGCTAAAATATACTCAGCCTGCTAAAGTATACTCAGCCTGCTAAAATATACCCAGCGTGCTAAAATATACTCAGCCTGCTAAAATATACTCAGCCTGCTAAAATATACTCAGCCTGCTAAAATATACTCAGCGGGCTAAAATATACTCAGCCTGCTAAAATATAACCAACTTGCTAAAATATACTCAGCCTGCTAAAATATACTCAGCCTGCTAAAATATACTCGGCCCGCTAAAATATACTCAGCCTGCTAAAATATACTCAGCTTGCTAAAATATACTCAGCCTGCTAAAATATACTCAGCCTGCTAAAATATGCTCAGCCTGCTAAAATATACTCAGCCTGCTAAAATATACTCAGCCTGCTAAAATATACTCAGCCTGCTAAAATATACTCAGCCTGCTAAAATATACTCAGCCTGCTAAAATATACTCAGCCTGCTAAAATATGCTCAGCGTGCTAAAATATACTCAGCCTGCTAAAATATACTCAGCCTGCTAAAATATACTCAGCCTGCTAAAATATACTCAGCCTGCTAAAATATACCCAGCGTGCTAAAATATACTCAGCCTGCTAAAATATACTCAGCCTGCTAAAATATACTCAGCCTGCTAAAATATACTCAGCCTGCTAAAGTATACTCAGCCTGCTAAAATATACTCAGCCTGCTAAAATATACCCAGCTTGCTAAAATATACTCAGCCTGCTAAAATATACTCAGCTTGCTAAAATATACTCAGCCTGCTAAAATATACTCAGCCTGCTAAAATTTACTCAGCCTGCTAAAATATACTCAGCCTGCTAAAATATACTCAGCCTGCTAAAATATACTCAGCCTGCTAAAATATACTCAGCGTGTATCAAAGAACAAAGAGGCACAATATCCTCTCATAAGAACATAAGAATGGAGGAACACTGCAGAAGGGCTACTGGCCCATACAAGGCAGGTCCTTATCAAAACGACCCCTACCCAAAGCTACCCAAGACTATCGTCCCGTACACAATGACACCATCAAACCCACTCATATACTATATATGTCACTGGAACAAGTCGGATCAAAACGCCGTTGTAAGCATCTTTTTCCTTTGTGAGGGTTTTTTATATATCAGTGGATGTCCTCTGAGAGTTTACTATATTCTTTATATGAGAAATAAACGCATTGTCTACTGGTTGTGTGGAGATTTTATGCAGTCTTAATGAGTCTCGTGCAGTCGATAGGCATTAAACCTTACCTTCCATTTAAGAAAAAGTAACAGAGTAAGGCAATTTGGAGTTGGAACCTATTTGCAAGTAACTGGAAATAACATTAATTTCCAGTTCACCTGCACCTAGGAGCAGGAGGCAGGTGACAGGCGGTAATTAACAGCCTTTAGGGATTACCTAGTGGAACTCCTCGCTTGGTTACTTCCTTATTAACTTCCTGGCTACCTCTCACCCTTTCTCTCTCTCTCTCTCCCTTTTTCTCTTTCTTCCAATCCATTTATCTAATTTGCCTCTCTATTTATTTTTCTATCTTTCTCTCTCTTTATCTATCTATCTATCTATCTCTCTCTCTCTCTCTCTCTCTCTCTCTCTCTCTCTCTCTCTCTCTCTCTCTCTCTCTCTCTCTCTCTCTCTCTCTCTCTCTCTCTCTCTCTCTCTCTCTCTCTATATATATATATATATATATATATATATATATTTATATATATATATATATATATATATATATATATATATATATATATATATATATATGTATATATATATATATATATATATATATATATAGATAGATAGATAGATAGATAGATAGATAGATAGATAGATATTTGGGGTGTTTACAAGTTAGATTAAGTGTTCCTACTTTTATTTACAAGCCAAAAGGTGTTACTTACTCAAGCTCATTTACATTCCTAACCTAACATCATTTACAAGCCTTACCTAACATCATTTACAAGCCTTACTTAACATCATTTACAAGACTTATCTAATATCATATAGAAGCCTTACCTAGCATCATTTACAAGCCTTACCTAACATCATTTACAAGCCTTACCAAACATCATTTACAAGCCTTACCTAACATCATTTACAAGACTTATCTAATATCATATACAAGCCTTACCTAACATCATTTTACAAGCCTTACCTAACATCATTTACAAGCCTTACCTAACATCATTTACAAGCCTTACCTAACATCATTTTACAAGCCTTACCTAACATCATTTTACAAGCCTTACCTAACATTATTTACAAGCCTTACCTAACATCATTTACAGGACTTATCTAATATCATATATAAGCCTTACCTAGCATCATTTTACAAGCCTTACCTAACATCATTTACAAGCCTTACCAAACATCATTTACAAGCCTTACCTAACATCATTTACAAGACTTATCTAATATCATATATAAGCCTTACCTAGCATCATTTACAACCCTTACCTAACATCATTTACAAGCCTTACCTAACATCATTTACAAGCCTTACCTAACATCATTTTACAAGCCTTACCTAACATCATTTTACAAGCCTTACATCATTTACAAGCCTTATCATTGACAAGCCTTACCTAATCATCATTTTACAAGCCTTACCTAACATCATTTACAAGCCTTACCTAACATCATTTACAAGCTTTACCTAACATCATTTACAAGCCTTACCTAACATCATTTACAAGCCTTTTACCTAACATCATACAAGCCTTACCTAACGTCATTTACAAGCCTTACCTAACATCATTTCAAGTTTTACCTAACATTTACAAACCTTATCTAATATTATCTTACCTAATATCATGTACAAGCCTTACCTAACACCCATTTAAGGGCCTTACCTAACATCATTTACAAGCCCTTACCTAACATCGTTTACAAGCTTTACCTAACATCATTTACAAGCCTTACCTAACATCATTTAGAAGCCTTACCTAACATCATTTACAAGCTTACCTTAACATCATTTAGCTTCCCCTACCTAACATCATTTACATTGCCTTACTCTAACATTTACAAGCCTTATTTAATATATACAAGCCTTACTAATATCATATAGCCTTACCTAACACCATTTCAAGCCTATAACATCATTTACAAGCCTTTTACCTAACATCATTTACCTTTACCTAACATCATTTAGCACCTTAACACCATTTAAGCCTTATCTAACATCATTTACAAGTCTTACCTAACATCATTTACAAGCCTTACCTAACATCATTTACAAGCCTTACCTAACATCATTTACAAGCTTTACCTAACATCATTTACAAGCCTTACCTAACATCATTTGCAAGCCTTATCTAACATCATTTACAAGCCTTACCTAACATCATTTACAAGCCTTACCTAACATCATTTACAAGCCTTACCTAACATCATTTACAAGCCTTACCTAACATAATTTACAAGCCTTACCTAACATCATTTACAAGCCTTACCTAACATCATTTACAAGCCTTACCTAACATCATTTACAAGCCTTACCTAACATCATTTACAAGCCTTACCTAACATCATTTACAAGCCTTACCTAACATCATTTACAAGCCTTACCTAACATCATTTACAAGCCTTACCTAACATCATTTACAAACCTTATCTTACATTTACAAGCCTTATGTAATATATACAAGCCTTACCTAATATCATATACAAGCCTTACCTAACACCATTTACAAGCCTTACCTAACATCATTTACAATCCTTAACTAACATCATTTACAAGCCTTACCTAACATAATTTACAAGCCTTACCTAACATTTACAAACCTTATCTAATATATACAAGCCTTACCTAATATCATGTACAAGCCTTACCTAACACCATTTACAAGCCTTACCTAACATCATTTACAAGCCTTACCTAACATCATTTACAAGCTTTACCTAACATCATTTACAAGCCTTACCTAACATCATTTACAAGCCTTACCTAACATCATTTACAAGCCTTACCTAACGTCATTTACAAGCCTTACCTAACATCATTTACAAGCCTTACCTAACATTTACAAACCTTATCTAATATATACAAGCCTTACCTAATATCATGTACAAGCCTTACCTAACACCATTTACAAGCCTTACCTAACATCATTTACAAGCCTTACCTAACATCGTTTACAAGCTTTACCTAACATCATTTACAAGCCTTACCTAACATCATTTAGAAGCCTTACCTAACATCATTTACAAGCCTTACCTAACATCATTTACAAGCCTTACCTAACATCATTTACAAGCCTTACCTAACATTTACAAGCCTTATTTAATATATACAAGCCTTACCTAATATCATATACAAGCCTTACCTAACACCATTTACAAGCCTTACCTAACATCATTTACAAGCCTTACCTAACATCATTTACAAGCCTTACCTAACATCATTTACAAGCCTTACCTAACACCATTTACAAGCCTTATCTAACATCATTTACAAGTCTTACCTAACATCATTTACAAGCCTTACCTAACATCATTTACAAGCCTTACCTAACATCATTTACAAGCTTTACCTAACATCATTTACAAGCCTTACCTAACATCATTTGCAAGCCTTATCTAACATTATTTACAAGCCTTACCTAACATCATTTACAAGCCTTACCTAACATCATTTACAAGCCTTACCTAACATCATTTACAAGCCTTACCTAACATCATTTACAAGCCTTACCTAACATCATTTACAAGCCTTACCTAACATCATTTACAAGCCTTACCTAACATCATTTACAAGCCTTACCTAACATCATTTACAAGCCTTACCTAACATCATTTACAAGCCTTACCTAACATCATTTACAAGCCTTACCTAGCATCGCCTTTATTAAACTTTGATTGTTGTGAAACAGAGAACAGGATCAAGTTGGAGCCAGATGTGGGCCAGAGATTTCATTTGGTCCATTGACGCTATTTAATTAATGTCTCTATGCTTTGTGAATGTGTTACGGACTTAGATTGTTTCATCTGCTGCCGTGACATTTCTCAGTGCCTGAGAGGCAGAATTTTGAAGGTCGAGTTGGAAAATATACCAAGAAAACTGAAAATGGAGAAAAAATCTAGGCGTAGGTGAGGGAAAAAGTTCGTTAGATGAAAGTGGAAGCATAAATGAATGATGGAGATAGTATAAATGGTTGAATGCTTGTTGAGTATTGGGTGTGCATCGCTCCTTTCTACCCCACCACCTTCTCCACCCGGCCGGAGTTAGCTGGGGCTCTCCTGGCATATTGGATATTACTTGACTTCCTGGTAAGTAAGACACATGTGCAACAGTTAGGTATTTTTATTACGAAATGTTTCGCCTACACAGTAGGCTTCTTCTGTCGAGTACAGAAAAGTTGGTAGAAGCAGTAGAGATGTGAAGACAATGTAATCAGTCCATCGCCCTTGAAGACGTAGTTTTAAGGTGGTCAGTCCTTCAGCCTGGAGAAGAGTATTTGTTCCAAAGTCTGAAACAATGTTGCACATGTGTCTTACCAACCTGTCGGTATTTTATGCCATTTTAATATTTACTTGACTTCCTGCTCCCACCAAGTTTGTAAGTATGGTTTCCCACTCTTATTTCTTTTTATATTATTTTTTTTAGTATAACCGGACCTGATTTGACATACGTATTTTAGCGAAATTTTCCTTAGTTCTCACCATTTCTTTTGAAGGCCTTTTGGCTATCATGTGAGTGACTGCATGTCCGGGTTTGTAATTTTTGCTATTTTTTTTTTTCGTCTTTTAGCCTTGTTGATCGAACTGGGTCACTTGACACCACCGAGACAAAGCGGGCAGCTTGGTCTGTGCACTAGATCATGAAACGTGTCGCTTCACCGTGTTGAGTGATCATGTTGTCTTCAGAGCCCAGCAGCAAACCTCCATCGCGTATGCAAAGCCAGCATCTTCCATCAGTGAAGCTATTGGCGTCTGTGCTTTCGTTCTAGGGCTGAAGTTTATATCAGAGTCGCGTCCACCAGCGACTACCTCGTCCCACAAAGGCTTCTCACTCATACACATCGCGAATCCTAAGAGCTCCTTGCCACGTCCATCCACACATCGGCAGACCTTCTGTCCGTTGTATATATTAGCTTCGCTCCACTATATTCATTTATATATTTTATTCTATTTATATATTTTATTTGTGTTGTAATTTATTTTATATTTTCTTTTCGTAGGGAGGAAAGGATCTTTCAAATACTCTTTGAGGGTCTGAAAGGATCGTTATACCATCACAGCGCAGAAAGAGGATAGATGGGTAAATAACATTTGAGTTACGTAGTAGAGAGGGAGAACACCAGAAGAAATTGAAGAAAAAACAACAACAACAACAACAACAACAACAACAACAACAATAATAATAATAATAATAATAATAACAACAACAACAACAACAACAACAACAACAACAACAACAACAACAATAATAATAATAATAATAATAATAATAATAATAATAATAATAATAATAATAATAACAATAACAACAACAACAACAACAACAACAACAACAACAATAATAATAATAATAATAATAATAATAATAATAATAATAATAATAACAACAACAACAACAACAACAACAACAACAAAAACAACAACAACAACAACAACAACAATAATAATAATAATAATAATAATAATAATAATAATAATAATAATAATAATAATAATAACAACAACAACAACAACAATAATAATAATATAATAATAATAATAATAATAATAATAATAATAATAATATTAATAATAATTTTTATTTGGACATGATACATAGTTGTACAAGGAATTATAGTGAGTGAAGAGTGAAGTGAGCTGAGTGAAGAATAAAACTGACAAGTACTCTACGAATATTGTGCTAAAATAGATGTACGGACCAGACGTTAGTTCACTTGTACATTTGTGCTGATCAGTTGACTCTGAGTCCCAAGTGGTGTAGTATTACCATTATTTGTAGAAGCAATACTAGTAGTAGAAGTAGTTGTTGTAGTCGTAGTGGTAGTAGCAGAAGTAATAATAGTGGTGGTAGTAGTACTAGCAGTAATAATAATTATAATAGAAGCAATAGTAGTATTAGTGGAGTAGCAGAAGAAATACTAGTTGTATTAGTATTAGTGGTCGTAGTAGTAGTTGTGGCACTAGTAGTAGTAGTAGCAGCAGTTGTGGTATTAGTGGTTGTGATAGTAGTGGTTGTGGTAGTAGTACTCATTCCTATACGTTTTGGTACTCATTCCTATACATGGTATTCATTTTTATACTCTATGGTGCTCTTTTCTATGCATCATGGTACTCATATACGTCATGGTATTCATTCGTATACATCATGGTACTCATTTCTATCTTGGTATACTATACTAACTACCTCATTTCTCAAGACATAACTAGTGGTAGATTGACTGTAGTTAGTACTCAGCATATAACCTCTGAAATAGTCCTTGAATTCAGCTGGGTGTATATTCTATACCCTCTCATAGACTAATTATATTGTCTTCCACTCTCTCTCTCTCTCTCTCTCTCTCTCTCTCTCTCTCTCTCTCTCTCTCTCCCTATCTATCTATCTATCTATCTCTCTTTACACAGGATTTGACAAGGTTAGGTTAAGGATCCCTAGCTTTATTGACAAGCTATTTACAAGTTAAGGAATCCTAATCTTATTGACAAGCTAAGTGCTAAGAGCTCTCTCTCTCTCTCTCATTCTCAATCTCATCCTCGTTTTCTCGCTGCCTCTCGCTGCCTCTCGCTGCCTCTCGCTACGATATATACATTTCCATACCTACATCAACTATCATTCATATGCATGGAACGATCACACTTTCGCTGCCTCAGCCGGCGTTATTCAGGTATTCATCTTGGCCTGAAAGCTTGAAGCTTAATAAGCTGTGTGCCTCAATGATTAAAAGTTTAGGTAATTAAGTCATCCGGAAGCTTGATGGATAAAAATTTAGGTAGTTTACATTTATAGACAGAAATTTGGGTAGTAAACCCTTCTGATACGCAGAGATTTAGGTAGTAAAGCTACCTAATATAGGGAAGTTTAGGTAGTAATCCACCTGAACCACTGATGTTCAGTTAGTAAATCCGCCTGAATCACTGTTGTTTAGATAGTAAATCCATTGACTCACTGATAATTACTTAACTTCAGTAAAGCTGGTTAATAGCTAAATTCTCGCAGTTAAGTAATCTGAAAGACTTAAATTTCAGTATAAAAAAACCACAGGATTAATTACAATAATTTAAGTTTGGATAATAAAGTCTTCTGTTAATGTGGTTTGTGATATAAAACTTCAAAATGGGAGGAAATTTAGTTAAATAAACTGTAAGTCTAAAGCTGGTTGGTTAATGGGATTTACATTAATCCTGTTAAATCCTATTAAAATCCAATCAAAAATTCTTTAATCCCTGAAACAAGGATTAAAATCAAATTTTAGTGCATATACACTGATATATTTACTCATCTCAGTGTAAATATTCTGTGATGTTGAATGTTTAGGTCATAAATCTTATGGAAAGACTGAAGTTTTTATCATTTAGTCACTGAAGTTGAAATGAGTTATATCCCTCACAAGTCTGAGCTTAAACTGGGTCATTCTCTTGAAATTATAGCAAGTAATTTCTAGGATGTTATGGTCGCAAACAAAAGAACAAGGAAAGTTACTTAATGGCATCACTTTGAAGACACAAGAGCCCTCACTGACATCAATTGTCCCTCACGGGAAGGTAGTTGATGCAGGTGGAGGACCTCTGACCCAGGGAATTGGAACTGACTTCCCTCTCCATAGATTGAGGCTGATTGTCTACCATTTGGCAGGTCAAGGGATGTTCTACTTTGCCTACCAGTGAACATCTAAACAACATCGTCTGAACAACGCCACTTACAACGTTTGTACAGAAATTAAATATTATAACATTAATATCATTCAGTACCAACAAGTTGATAAATTAGAAAGATGTGCAGTACCTGGGTACCTTTATTTGAATAAAGATACCCAGGTGTCTAATTCATCAGCAATTAGTAGTATATAACAACGTTAACATCTAAGAAAAGTTAACATGTGAAAAACGTCATTAATAAAATCCCAAACACGTTCAAAAACGCCTGAACAGCGTCTGAACAATGTCATTAAAAGTATACCAAAAGTCAACATGTCTCTCACCATGTTTATTAAGCCTTGAGTTGCAACAGAGGTTTTTTCAAGACATTTCCCTGAAGAGGTTATCTTCTTCCTTATTTTTCCTTCTCTTGTTGCTTCGTCTCCTCTTATTCCTTCTCCCTTTTCTCCTCTTCTTCTTCCTCCTCCGCACTCATAACTTCACTTCTGCTCTCGACAAGTTTGACAGATCCGTTTTCTTACTTTTCTCTCTGTCCGTCCCAGCTTAACCTCAGCTCCAACTGGTGAAGTTTGACATCAAACTCTTCGTTCCTCCAGCTGGGTACCATCAAGGGCAGAGCCTTGATGCTGGTGACGGGCTCTTGATCCAAAGAACTGAAGCCACACCCTCCCATTCCATGGAGAGAATCTGGTTGTCTCCCAGTAACCTACTGCTGTAAGACACCCATTTTTTTATTTATTTAGCAGAATTTGATACATCAGTAGTGTGCTGCTACAGTATTCTGTGTGACAGTAACATTAAGAACAAAGGCTAACGCGTCGGTTTGGAGTTTTACGACTCTCTAACCGCGGGTCAAGCCCCGCCCGTGGTATGGTTTGTTATGTTTTCCTGTCATATTTCATTACTCAGAATGGGGTTCATAGGAGGTATTGAAATCTGTCAGCGTAAGCTGAGAGACTTCAGCAAGGCGATGAAAATATAGGTCAGTGTTTCATACATGGTTTGTTAGCTCTCCTTATGAATGTAATAATAGCAACAAGAACAATAACAACAACAACAGCAACAACAACAACAACCTCAACAATAACCTCAACAACAACAACAACAACAAAATGATAATAATAATAATAATAATTAATATTCCATTTCTCCTTATTCTGCTTCCCCGTTGTATAAATCCAGCTCCTTCACAAAAGTCTTTTAGCCATTCTTCTCTGTTTCTCCTCCTCCTTCCTTGTTCCTCATACCAGCCGCACCTAGAAGTCCCACTTCTCAACCTCCCTCACATCTCTCCTCCCCTCAGTTCTCTTCTCTCTCGCCTCTTCTAAGCCAGCTCACAATGTTCCAGCGTCTGTCAATGTTCCAGCTCTAACAGACAATGTTCCAGCTCTCGCAGCCAATGTTCCAGCTCTAACAGACAACGTTCCAGCTCTCACAGACAATGTTCCAGCTCTCATAGACAATGTTCCAGTTCTCACACACAATGTTCCAGCTTTCACAGACAATGCTCCAGTTCTCAAAATGCTCCAGCTACTCATAGACAATGCTCCAGCTGCTCACAGACATCCAAACTGTCTAACAGAAATGTTTGTCCAACCTGCATAGGGTCAGTGTTGGGTCCTGGTCACTCCAAATGATCATTTGAAGTGATTGAGGTTCAAGGACCGACACTTGTCCAAAAAAGATGTTTGTACTTGTGCACTATCATAAATTTGTACTTGTGTACTATCATACATACTGTATGTACTTGTGTACATACAGTATGTAAGAGGCCTACTAGCCCATTGCTAGGCATGTCTAACTCACACCCATCCAAAGTCTTGGAGTTATCAGGAAGTGGAACAATCTGGAGAGCGATGTACTCGAGGCAGGATCCATACATAGCTTTAAGAAGAGGTATGGTAAGGCTTTTGGTTATGGGAAGAAATTGGACCTGGTAGCGACTAGCGAAGAGGCGGGGAAAGGAGCTGTGAATCGACCCTTGTAGCCACATATAGGTGAGTACATATAGGTAAGAACAGTCGGGTCCTGCATTACAGCGCTTCGCTAATGCATCAGTTATCAATTATATACATTCTTCATTTATTCAGACTTTCTACAATAATTATATTCACCATTCACTATAAGCCAATGACCAAAATATTTTAAGTAATGTGTGTACTGTATATGCATTTTTTAGGCCTAGCTCAATTGCTCACTTAATATATGATAGTGTAAACATCTTATCAGGCTTCTATATGCATTTGAAATAAAAAAAAAGTCTATGTTTCACTTTACAGCGATTTTTGCTTTTATATACAGCTGTATATATATACACAGCTTTACAGCTGTATATATATTTAAACCCAGTATTTAAAGCTTCTCAAAGTTGTCGCTTCAGTGACGCTACTCAGACATAATAGTTGTTTTATTTTTCCAATGTTGCAGTTGCCATCAGACGGTACTCATAGTCCTTTGCCTGTTAATGAGGTATCTGCAACAACCAGTACGCCTGCAACAAGACGAGGCGCAAGAGGTAATTTGCAACTCTCCCCCTTCTCCTTCTCCTCCTAATTATTCAGTAAATTGATCATGCTCTATTCTTTCATTCCCTCTTTATTTTTTCCCTCCTCAATCCTCTCTCCTTCTTCCATTGCGTCCATTTCCCTCCCTCTCACTTCTTTTTCCTCGCACTCTCTGACTCTCTGTCTCTGTCTGTCTGTCTGTCTGTCTCTCTTTCTCCATCTTTGCTCTCTGATTTTTGCTTCTCTTCTCTCCCTCCCTCCCCCTTTCTCCCTCGTTCGTCACTCTTCAGTTCTTCACTCATCCGTAATACTCTCTCTCTCTCTCTCTCTCTCTCTCTCTCTCTCTCTCTCTCTCTCTCTCTCTCTCTCTCTCTCTCTCTCTCTCTCTCTCTCTCTCTCTCTCTCTCTCTCTCTCTCTCTTTCTCAACCACTACAATACCGTCTCTTGCCTCATTCGGCTGCTGCCACTTTCACGGCCGCTGCTTGCCTCGGCATCAACTCCTTCACGCTACGTTTATGGCAGTGAAGCCTACGAAGCCTGTTGCCAGCCTTCATGTAGGCTGCCTGCAGTACGTAGTACGTAATTTTAACCACAGGACTGGTAAGTTGGGGGAGGAAGAAAGATGGGTAAGGATGGAATGTGCAAAAAGGGTGGATGGGGGGAGGGGAGACGGGGTAGTAAAGGTAAGTGGCCTAACCACTTTGGCACATTTTAATAAGGGTGTGTGGTTGTGTGGTTGTGTGGTTGTGTGGTTGTGTGGGTGTGTGGGTGTGTGTTGTGTTTTTCATGATAATCATAGGATGGTGTATACCACACTACTCATCAACGGCACACCTACACACAAGTTGCATACATAAAAGGCGGTGAATTGGTAGTGGGTATAGTTGTTGCCATTGCCTTTTTTCCGCGGGAGAAGGTTCCAAAGGCTGATTATAGGGCACCTGCTTTAGCTGGTGCCCTATAACCAGCCTTTGCAAATGGTGATTACTTTAGCTGGTGGTGGAAGTCGGCTGCTCTGCCGGAACTGGTGGTCTGCTGATCTGTTTCTGAGGCGGTCTGCCTGCAGTAAGGTGCTGATACTTGCTTATATAGAGTGAAGCCTAGTGTATGTCGTCTACCCGGAATCCGTCTTCCCTAGATGGTTTCTATCCGGCAATCGTCTTCCCTAGACGGCTTCTATCCTGGGACAGGCTTCCTAGACGGCTTCTACCCTGGGACAGGATTTCCCAGTGACTTCTATCTGTGTGAGTATCTGTTTTTACATTTGTGTCTGTATCTGTGGTTAGACTGTTAGCTGTACTTCAGTCCTGGAGGTACAGTTCCTGCACTCTGAAGGAGTGCCTGCATCTGGCAAGACAGTGATTGAATGAATGACGGTGAAAGCACTTCATCTTTTTTCGTGTCACTCTACCTGGGTTGGAGGCTGCCGATCCGCTTTAAATAAAATCTGTGTGTTTGTCGGTGTATTACTGTACACGTGTGCCTGTGACTGTTTACATATTTTTAACCTGCTTGGTAAACAGATTCTCAGCCATTTGTAAACACTCCATTTCAGTCTATAAATACACCATTTCTGAGTATCATCAAGTAGAGAGAGCATGATAGGAAAGCTTCTAATAGGCTCACAAGCAAAGGAGCTTACACCTATGCCTTAGGTTCTAGTGCAGTGATGTATAACACCGAAAAACACGGTTATTTTTATACCTGTGTCAGTATAATGCTCACAATACCTCAGCGAGAGTAGAAAACACTGAGAAAACTGAGGATTGCTGAGTAAATTACTCACAGGGGGGTTTACATAAACTCAATATGCTGCTCACACACAAGCTTAAAGAGTTGCTACAAAGCTTACCATTGAAAACAATGCTTGAAGAGAATTTATAAGAAAATAATAGCGAGAAGATTGCTCAGAACTCTGATAACAGCCATCAAAATTTTAATGACTTACTAAAAACGTTGATGACTTACTCAAAACGTTGGTGACTTACTTAAAACGTCGATGACTTACTTAAAACGTCGATGACTTACTCAAAACGTTACTGACATACTCTAAAAGTTATTTACTTATTCAGAGCGTTTTTGAATTAATGTAAACGTTTTTAACTTAAAGCTTTGAAGACTTTTTTAAACGATTCTGATTTCCGAGTAAGAGCGTTGTTGAGTTAATACATTATTGACTTACTTAATAAAAGTTGTTGAAATAGTCAAATTTTAATTATAAGGAAGGAAAAAATCACCAGAAGTGACCTTTTCACCAATAGTGATTACACGAGAGTCATTAATGATGCTCGTTACCTGTGCACCACCAGTCAGTACATGAGGGTCATTAAGGCTGCTCGTTACCTGTACACCACCAGTCAATACATGAGGGTCATTAATGATGCTCGTTACCTGTACACCACCAGTCAGTACATGAGGGTCATTAATGATGCTCGTTACCTGTGCACCACCAGTCAGTACATGAGGGTCATTAAGGTTGCTCGTTACCTGTACACCACCAGTCAGTACATGAGGGTCATTAATGATGCTCGTTACCTGTGCACCACCAGTCAGTACATGAGGGTCATTAATGATGCTCGTTACCTGTGCACCACCAGTCAGTACATGAGGGTCATTAAGGTTGCTCGTTACCTGTACACGACCAGTCAGTACATGAGGGTCATTAAGGTTGCTCGATACCTGTACACCACCAGTCAGTACATGAGGGTCATTAAGGTTGCTCGTTACCTGTACACCACCAGTCAGTACATGAGGGTCATTAAGGTTGTTCGTTACCTGTACACCACCAGTCAGTACATGAGGGTCATTAATGCTGCTCGTTACCTGTACACCACCAGTCAGTACATGAGGGTCATTAAGGTTGCTCGTTACCTGTACACGACCAGTCAGTACATGAGGGTCATTAAGGTTGCTCGATACCTGTACACCACCAGTCAGTACATGAGGGTCATTAAGGTTGCTCGTTACCTGTACACCACCAGTCAGTACATGAGGGTCATTAAGGTTGCTCGTTACCTGTACACCACCAGTCAGTACATGAGGGTCATTAATGATGCTCGTTACCTGTACACCACCAGTCAGTACATGAGGGTCATTAAGGTTGCTCGTTACCTGTACACCACCAGTCAGTACATGAGGGTCATTAATGATGCTCGTTACCTGTACACCACCAGTCAGTACATGAGGGTCATTAAGGTTGCTCGTTACCTGTACACCACCAGTCAGTACATGAGGGTCATTAAGGTTGCTCGTTACCTGTACACCACCAGTCAGTACATGAGGGTCATTAATGCTGCTCGTTACCTGTACACCACCAGTCAGTACATGAGGGTCATTAAGGTTGTTCGTTACCTGTACACCACCAGTCAGTACATGAGGGTCATTAATGCTGCTCGTTACCTGTACACCACCAGTCAATACATGAGGGTCATTAAGGTTGCTCGTTACCTGTACACCACCAGTCAATACATGAGGGTCATTAATGCTGCTCGTTACCTGTACACCACCAGTCAATACATGAGGGTCATTAAGGTTGCTCGTTACCTGTACACCACCAGTCAATACATGAGGGTCATTAATGCTGCTCGTTACCTGTACACCACCAGTCAATACATGTGGGTCATTAAGGTTGCTCGTTACCTGTACACCACCAGTCAGCACATGAGGGTCATTAATGCTGCTCGTTACCTGTACACCACCAGTCAATACATGAGGGTCATTAAGGTTGCTCGTTACCTGTACACCACCAGTCAATACATGAGGGTCATTAAGGTTGCTCGTTACCTGTACACCACCAGTCTGTACATGAGGGTCATTAATGCTGCTCGTTACCTGTACACCACCAGTCAGTACATGAGGGTCATTAAGGCTGCTCGTTACCTGTACACCACCAGTCAGTACATGAGGGTCATTAATGCTGCTCGTTACCTGTACACCACAAGTCAGTACATGAGGGTCATTAAGGTTGCTCGTTACCTGTACACCACCAGTCAGTACATGAGGGTCATTAATGCTGCTCGTTACCTGTACACCACCAGTCAATACATGAGGGTCATTAATGCTGCTCGTTACCTCTACACCACCAGTCAATACATGAGGATCATTAAGGTTGCTCGTTACCTGTACACCACCAGTCAATACATGAGGGTCATTAATGCTGCTCGTTACCTGTACACCACCAGTCAGTACATGAGGGTTATTAATGCTGCTCGTTACCTGTGCACCACCAGTCAGTACATGAGGGTCATTAATGCTGCTCGTTACCTGTACACGACCAGTCAGTACATGAGGGTCATTAAGGTTGCTCGATACCTGTACACCACCAGTCAGTACATGAGGGTCATTAAGGTTGCTCGTTACCTGTACACCACCAGTCAGTACATGAGGGTCATTAAGGTTGCTCGTTACCTGTACACCACCAGTCAGTACATGAGGGTCATTAATGATGCTCGTTACCTGTACACCACCAGTCAGTACATGAGGGTCATTAAGGTTGCTCGTTACCTGTACACCACCAGTCAGTACATGAGGGTCATTAATGATGCTCGTTACCTGTACACCACCAGTCAGTACATGAGGGTCATTAAGGTTGCTCGTTACCTGTACACCACCAGTCAGTACATGAGGGTCATTAAGGTTGCTCGTTACCTGTACACCACCAGTCAGTACATGAGGGTCATTAATGCTGCTCGTTACCTGTACACCACCAGTCAATACATGAGGGTCATTAAGGTTGCTCGTTACCTGTACACCACCAGTCTGTACATGAGGGTCATTAATGGTGCTCGTTACCTGTACACCACCAGTCAATACATGAGGGTCATTAAGGTTGCTCGTTACCTGTACACCACCAGTCAATACATGAGGGTCATTAAGGTTGCTCGTTACCTGTACACCACCAGTCTGTACATGAGGGTCATTAATGGTGCTCGTTACCTGTACACCACCAGTCAATACATGAGGGTCATTAAGGTTGCTCGTTACCTGTACACCACCAGTCAATACATGAGGGTCATTAAGGTTGCTCGTTACTTGTACACCACCAGTCAGTACATGAGGGTCATTAATGGTGCTCGTTTCCTGTGCACCACCAGTCAGTACATGAGGGTCATTAATGCTGCTCGTTACCTGTACACCACCAGTCAATACCTGAGGGTCATTAAGGCTGCTCGTTACCTGTACACCACCAGTCTGTACATGAGGGTCATTAATGGTGCTCGTTACCTGTACACCACCAGTCAGTACATGAGGGTCATTAAGGTTGCTCGTTACCTGTACACCACCAGTCAGTACATGAGGGTAATTAATGCTGCTCGTTACCTGTACACCACCTGTCAGTACATAAGGGTCATTAAGGTTGCTCGTTACCTGTACACCACCAGTCAGTACATGAGGGTCATTAATGCTGCTCGTTACCTGTACACCACCAGTCAGTACATGAGGGTCATTAATGCTGCTCGTTACCTGTACACCACCAGTCAATACATGAGGGTCATTAATGCTGCTCGTTACCTGTACACCACCAGTCAATACATGAGGGTCATTAAGGTTGCTCGTTACCTGTACACCACCAGTCAATACATGAGGGTCATTAATGCTGCTCGTTATCTGTACACCACCAGTCAATACATGAGGGTCATTAAGGTTGCTCGTTTCCTGTACACCACCAGTCAGTACATGAGGGTCATTAATGGTGCTCGTTACCTGTACACCACCAGTCAATACATGAGAGTCATTAAGGTTGCTCGTTACCTGTACACCACCAGTCAGTACATGAGGGTCATTAATGCTGCTCGTTACCTGTACACCAGTCAATACATGAGGGTCATTAATGCTGCTCGTTACCTGTACACCACCAGTCAATACATGAGGGTCATTAATGCTGCTCGTTATCTGTACACCACCAGTCAATACATGAGGGTCATTAAGGTTGCTCGTTTCCTGTACACCACCAGTCAGTACATGAGGGTCATTAATGGTGCTCGTTTCCTGTACACCACCAGTCAGTACATGAGGGTCATTAATGCTGCTCGTTACCTGTACACCACCAGTCAGTACATGAGGGTCATTAAGGCTGCTCGTTACCTGTACACCACCAGTCAGTACATGAGGGTCATTAATGCTGCTCGTTACCTGTACACCACCAGTCAGTACATGAGGGTCATTAATGGTGCTCGTTTCCTGTACACCACCAGTCAGTACATGAGGGTCATTAAGGTTGCTCGTTACCTGTACACCACCAGTCAGTACATGAGGGTCATTAATGCTGCTCGTTACCTGTACACAACCAGTCAATACATGAGGGTCATTAATGCTGCTCGTTACCTGTACACCACCAGTCAGTACATGAGGGTCATTAATGCTGCTCGTTACCTGTACACCACCAGTCAATACATGAGGGTCATTAATGCTGCTCGTTACCTGTACACCACCAGTCAATACATGAGGGTCATTAATGCTGCTCGTTACCTGTACACCACCAGTCAATACATGAGGGTCATTAATGCTGCTCGTTACCTGTACACCACCAGTCAATACATGAGGGTCATTAAGGTTGCTCGTTACCTGTACACCACCAGTCAGTACATGAGGGTCATTAATGCTGCTCGTTACCTGTACACCACCAGTCAATACATGAGGGTCATTAAGGTTGCTCGTTACCTGTACACCACCAGTCAATACATGAGGGTCATTAAGGTTGCTCGTTACCTGTACACCACCAGTCTGTACATGAGGGTCATTAATGGTGCTCGTTACCTGTACACCACCAGTCAATACATGAGGGTCATTAAGGTTGCTCGTTACCTGTACACCACCAGTCAATACATGAGGGTCATTAAGGTTGCTCGTTACCTATACACCACCAGTCAGTACATGAGGGTCATTAATGGTGCTCGTTACCTGTACACCACCAGTCAGTACATGAGGGTCATTAATGCTGCTCGTTACCTGTACACCACCAGTCAATACATGAGAGTCATTAAGGTTGCTCGTTACCTGTACACCACCAGTCAGTACATGAGGGTCATTAATGCTGCTCGTTACCTGTACACCAGTCAATACATGAGGGTCATTAAGGTTGCTCGTTACCTGTACACCACCAGTCAATACATGAGGGTCATTAATGCTGCTCGTTACCTGTACACCACCAGTCAATACATGAGGGTCATTAAGGCTGCTCGTTACCTGTACACCACCAGTCAATACATGAGGGTCATTAAGGCTGCTCGTTACCTGTACAGCACCAGTCAATACCTGAGGGTCATTAAGGTTGCTCGTTACCTGTGCACCACCAGTCAATACCTGAGGGTCATTAAGGTTGCTCGTTACCTGTACACCACCAGTCAATACCTGAGGGTCATTAAGGTTGCTCGTTACCTGTACACCACCAGTCAATACCTGAGGGTCATTAAGGTTGCTCGTTACCTGTACACCACCAGTCAATACATGAGGGTCATTAAGGCTACTCGTTACCTGTACACCACCAGTCAATACCTGAGGGTCATTAAGGTTGCTCGTTACCTGTACACCACCAGTCAATACCTGAGGGTCATTAAGGTTGCTCGTTACCTGTACACCACCAGTCAATACCTGAGGGTCATTAATGGTGCTCGTTACCTGTACACCACCAGTCAATACATGAGGGTCATTAAGGCTGCTCGTTACCTGTACACCACCAGTCAGTACATGAGGGTCATTAAGGCTGCTCGTTACCTGTACACCACCAGTCAGTACATGAGGGTCATTAAGGCTGCTCGTTACCTGTACACCACCAGTCAATACATGAGGGTCATTAAGGCTGCTCGTTACCTGTACACCACCAGTCAGTACATGAGGGTCATTAATGGTGCTCGTTACCTGTACACCACCAGTCAATACATGAGGGTCATTAAGGCTGCTCGTTACCTGTACACCACCAGTCAGTACATGAGGGTCATTAATGGTGCTCGTTACCTGTACACCACCAGTCAATACATGAGGGTCATTAAGGCTGCTCGTTACCTGTACACCACCAGTCAGTACATGAGGGTCATTAAGGTTGCTCGTTACCTGTACACCACCAGTCAGTACATGAGGGTCATTAATGGTGCTCGTTACCTGTACACCACCAGTCAATACATGAGGGTCATTAAGGCTGCTCGTTACCTGTACACCACCAGTCAGTACATGAGGGTCATTAAGGCTGCTCGTTACCTGTACACCACCAGTCAGTACATGAGGGTCATTAATGGTGCTCGTTACCTGTACACCACCAGTCAGTACATGAGGGTCATTAAGGCTGCTCGTTACCTGTACACCACCAGTCAGTACATGAGGGTCATTAAGGCTGCTCGTTACCTGTACACCACCAGTCAGTACATGAGGGTCATTAATGGTGCTCGTTACCTGTACACCACCAGTCAGTACATGAGGGTCATTAAGGCTGCTCGTTACCTGTACACCACCAGTCAGTACATGAGGGTCATTAATTGTGCTCGTTACCTGTACACCACCAGTCAGTACATGAGGGTCATTAAGGCTGCTCGTTACCTGTACACCACCAGTCAGTACATGAGGGTCATTAAGGCTGCTCGTTACCTGTACACCACCAGTCAGTACATGAGGGTCATTAATGGTGCTCGTTACCTGTACACCACCAGTCAATACATGAGGGTCATTAAGGCTGCTCGTTACCTGTACACCACCAGTCAGTACATGAGGGTCATTAAGGTTGCTCGTTACTTGTACACCACCAGTCAATACATGAGGGTCATTAAGGCTGCTCGTTACCTGTACACCACCAGTCAGTACATGAGGGTCATTAAGGCTGCTCGTTACCTGTACACCACCAGTCAGTACATGAGGGTCATTAATGGTGCTCGTTACCTGTACACCACCAGTCAGTACATGAGGGTCATTAATGGTGCTCGTTACCTGTACACCACCAGTCAGTACATGAGGGTCATTAATGGTGCTCGTTACCTGTACACCACCAGTCAGTACATGAGGGTCATTAAGGCTGCTCGTTACCTGTACACCACCAGTCAATACCTGAGGGTCATTAATGGTGCTCGTTACCTGTACACCACCAGTCAGTACATGAGGGTCATTAAGGCTGCTCGTTACCTGTACACCACCAGTCAATACCTGAGGGTCATTAATGGTGCTCGTTACCTGTACACCACCAGTCAGTACATGAGGGTCATTAAGGCTGCTCGTTACCTGTACACCACCAGTCAATACCTGAGGGTCATTAATGGTGCTCGTTACCTGTACACCACCAGTCAATACCTGAGGGTCATTAATGGTGCTCGTTACCTGTACACCACCAGTCAGTACATGAGGGTCATTAATGGTGCTCGTTACCTGTACACCACCAGTCAATACCTGAGGATCATTAAGGTTGCTCGTTACCTGTACACCACCAGTCAGTACATGAGGGTCATTAAGGTTGCTCGTTACCTGTACACCACCAGTCAGTACATGAGGGTCATTAAGGTTGCTCGTTACCTGTACACCACCAGTCAGTACATGAGGGTCATTAATGGTGCTCGTTACCTGTACACCACCAGTCAATACCTGAGGATCATTAAGGTTGCTCGTTACCTGTACACCACCAGTCAGTACATGAGGGTCATTAATGGTGCTCGTTACCTGTACACCACCAGTCAATACCTGAGGATCATTAAGGTTGCTCGTTACCTGTACACCACCAGTCAGTACATGAGGGTCATTAAGGTTGCTCGTTACCTGTACACCACCAGTCAGTACATGAGGGTCATTAATGGTGCTCGTTACCTGTACACCACCAGTCAATACCTGAGGATCATTAAGGTTGCTCGTTACCTGTACACCACCAGTCAGTACATGAGGGTCATTAATGGTGCTCGTTACCTGTACACCACCAGTCAATACCTGAGGATCATTAAGGTTGCTCGTTACCTGTACACCACCAGTCAGTACATGAGGGTCATTAATGCTGCTCGTTACCTATTTATCACTGTCAGCAACACTTTAATAGCTAAAATGAAGAACTAAATAAACTTTCTGTGTATATAAACTGAGACACTTCTCGGTCTATACACATTCAAAACATTTTTGAAACAAACTCAAAATGTTTCTAAGACAATTGTTCATAATGTTTATGAGAAAAAGACACAAAACGCTACAGAAAGAGTTGCTCAAATAAAACTTACTAAAAAATTCATTGGAGACGTTTTATAAGTTCCCACAGTGTTGTCTTGTAAGTTCCCACAATGACGTCTTGTAAGTTCCCACAATGACGTCTTGTAAGTTCCCACAATGACGTCTTGTAAGTTCCCACAATGACGTCTTGTAAGTTCCCACAATGACGTCTTGTAAGTTCCCACAATGACGTCTTGTAAGTTCCCACAATGACGTCTTGTAAGTTCCCACAATGACGTCTTGTAAGTTCCCACAATGACGTCTTGTAAGTTCCCACAATGACGTCTTGTAAGTTCCCACAATGACGTCTTGTAAGTTCCCACAATGACGTCTTGTAAGTTCCCACAATGACGTCTTGTAAGTTCCCACAATGACGTCTTGTAAGTTCCCACAATGACGTCTTATAAGTTCCCACAATGACGTCTTGTAAGTTCCCACAATGACGTCTTGTAAGTTCCCACAATGACGTCTTGTAAGTTCCCACAATGACGTCTTATAAGTTCCCACAATGACGTCTTATAAGTTCCCACAATGACGTCTTATAAGTTCCCACAATGACGTCTTATAAGTTCCCACAATGACGTCTTATAAGTTCCCACAATGACGTCTTATAAGTTCCCACAATGACGTCTTATAAGTTCCCACAATGACGTCTTATAAGATCCCACAGTGACGTCTTATAAGTTCCCACAGCGACGTCTTATAAGTTCCCACAGTGACGCCTTATAAGTTCCCACAATGACGTCTTATAAGATCCCACAGTGACGTCTTATAAGTTCCCACAATGACGTCTTATAAGTTCCCACAGTGACGTCTTATAAGATCCCACAGTGACGTCTTATAAGTTCCCACAGTGACGCCTTATAAGTTCCCACAATGACGTCTTATAAGATCCCACAGTGACGCCTTATAAGTTCCCACAGTGACGTCTTATAAGATCCCACAATGACGTCTTATAAGATCCCACAGTGACGTCTTATAAGTTCCCACAGTGACGCCTTATAAGTTCCCACAATGACGTCTTATAAGATCCCACAGTGACGTCTTATAAGTTCCCACAGTGACGCCTTATAAGTTCCCGCAATGAAGTCTTATAAGATCCCATAGTGACGCCTTATAAGTTCCCACAGTGACGTCTTATAAGATCCCGCAATGACGTCTTATAAGATCCCACAGTGACGTCTTATAAGATCCCAGTGACGTCTTATAAGATCCCACAATGACGTCTTATAAGATCCCACAATGACGTCTTATAAGTTCCCACAGTGACGTCTTATAAGATCCCACAATGACGTCTTATAAGATCCCACAGTGACGTCTTATAAGATCCCACAGTGACGTCTTACAAGTTCCCACAGTGACGCCTTGTAAGTTCCCACAATGAAAGTTTTAAGAGAAGATATTGTCTTTCCAGATAAAATTACTCACTAGAGTTCATATTTCTCATCCTACGTATATTTCCCAAGAGAATCCAAGATCTCTACAAAAACAAAAATCATTCCTTGTCTTGATATACTTTTCAGAAATCTTGCAAGCGTTCGTACACTCATGAATATTTATATATATATATATATATATATATATATATATATATATATATATATATATATATATATATATATATATATATATATATATTTTATAGCGCTGAAAATTATGCAACTATACGGAAGCCTTAATTAAGAATTATTAATTGTTCTCAAGTGCTAGAGAGATCTATAAACCTAAATTATCCGATTGAATTTTTAGTGTGAACCAGACTTTTGTTTACATGGTGTGTGTGTGTATCTGATATACAAACACACACACACACACACACACACACACACACACACACATGTATTTTGCTCGGGTGTTTGACCCCTCAGAAACAAGCCACTTAATGTTAATGTTGTTGCTGTTAATAGATTTGTTGCTAATGCTGTTTTTATTGTTAATGCTGTGTTTTTGATAATGTTGTTGTTGTTAGTATTTCTACAACAGCTAGTACTCTTTCTTCTATTACAACTACTAGCACCACTACAATCACCACCACCATTACTACAACTACTACTACTACTTTTATCAACACTGCTGCTACTCCTACTACTACTGCTATTAATACTACTACTACTAATACTAATACTGCTACTGCTATTCCTACAGCTACTACTACTACTACCAATAGCACAACTGCTACTATAAGATAATAATAATAATAATAATAATAATAATAATAATAATAATAATAATAATAATAATAATAATAATAATAAAAGTAACAAATATGATCAACTCTATTCCTGAATCACTTATCTAGTGAGCTTCCCTGTCTTATCTAGTGAGCTTCCCTGTCTTATCTAGTGAGCTTCCCTGTCTTATCTAGTGAGCTTCCCTGTCTTATCTAGTGAGCTTCCCTGTCTTATCTAGTGAGCTTCCCTGTCTTATCTAGTGAGCTTCCATGTCTTATCTAGTGAGCTTCCCTGTCTTATCTAGCGAGCTTCCCTGTCTTATCTAGTGAGCTTTCCTGTCTTATCTAGTGAGCTTCCTTGTCTTATCTAGTGAGCTTCCATGTCTTATCTAGTGAGCTTCCCTGTCTTATCTAGTGAGCTTCCCTGTCTTATCTAGTGAGCTTCCCTGTCTTATCTAGTGAGCTTCCCTGTCTTATCTAGTGAGCTTCCCTGTCTTATCTAGTGAGCTTCACTCTATTATCAAGTGAGTTTCCCTGTCTTATCTAGTGAGCTTCCCTGTCTTAACTATTGAGCTTCCCTGTCATATCTAGTGAGCTTCCCTGTCTTATCTAGTGAGCTTCTCTGTCTTATCTAGTAAGCTTCCCTGTCTTATCTAGTGAGCTTCCCTGTCTTATCTAGTGAGCTTCCCTGTCTTATCTAGTGAGCTTCACTGTCTTATCTAGTGAGCTTCCCTATCTTATCTAGTGAGCTTCCCTGTCTTATCTAGTGAGCTTCTCTGTCTTATCTAGCGAGCTTCCCTGTCTTATCTAGTGAGCTTCCCTGTCTTATCTAGTGAGCTTCCCTGTCTTATCTAGTGAGCTTCCCTGTCTTTTCTAGTGAGCTTCCCTGTCTTATCTAGTGAGCTTCCCTGTCTTATGTAGTGAGCTTCCTGTCTTATCTAGTGAGCTTCACTCTCTTATCAAGTGAACTTTCCTGTCTTATCTAGTGAGCTTCCCTGTCTTATCTAGTGAGCTTCCCTGTCTTATCTAGTGAGCTTCCCTGTCTTATCTACTGAGCTTCCATGTCTTATCTAGTGAGCGTCACTTTCTTATCTAGTGAGCTTCCCTATCTTATCTAGTGAGCTTCCCTGTCTTATCTAGTGAGCTTCTCTGTCTTATCTAGTGAGCTTCCCTGTCTTATCTAGTGAGCTTCCCTGTCTTATCTAGTGAGCTTCCCTGTCTTATCTAGTGAGCTTCCCTGTCTTATGTAGTGAGCTTCCTGTCTTATCTAGTGAGCGTCCCTGTCTTATCTAGTGAGCTTTCCTGTCTTATCTAGTGAGCGTCCCTGTCTTATCTAGTGAGCTTCCCTGTTTTATCTAGTGAGCTTCCCTGTCTTATCTAGTGAGCTTCCCTGTCTTATCTAGTGAGCTTCCCTGTTTTATGAAGTGAGCTTCCCTGACTTATCTAGTGAGCTTCCCTGTCTTATCTAGTGAGCTTCACTCTCTTATCAAGTGAGCTTCCCTGTCTTATCTAGTGAGCTTCCCTGTCTTATCTAGTGAGCTTCCCTGTCTTATCTAGTGAGCTTCCCTGTCTTATCTAGTGAGCTTCCCTGTCTTATCTAGTGAGCTTCCCTGTCTTATCTAGTGAGCTTCCCTGTCTTATCTAGTGCGCTTCACTCTCTTATCAAGTGAACTTTCCTGTCTTATCTAGTGAGCTTCCCTGTCTTATCTAGTGAGCTTCCCTGTCTTATCTAGTGAGCTTCCCTGTCTTATCAAGTGAGCTTCCCTGTCTTATCTAGTGAGCTTCCCTGTCTTATCTAGTGAGCTTCACTCTCTTATCTAGTGAGCTTCCCTGTCTTATCTAGTGAGCTTCACTCTCTTATCTAGTGAGCTTCCCTGTCTTATCTAGTGAGCTTCCCTGTCTTATCTAGTGAGCTTCACTCTCTTATCTAGTGAGCTTCCCTGTCTTATCTAGTGAGCTTCACTCTCTTATCCAGTGAGCTTCCCTGTCTTATCTAGTGAGCTTCACTCTCTTATCAAGTGAGCTTCCCTATCTTATCTAGTGAGCCTCCCTGTCTTATCTAGTGAGCTTCACTCTCTTATCTAGTGAGCTTCCTTGTCTTATCTAATGAGCTTCACTCTCTTATCACTTGAGCTTCCCTGTCTTATTTAGTGAGCTTCACTCGCTTATCAAGTGAGCTTCCCTGTCTTATCTAGTGAGCTTCCCTGTCTTATCTAGTGAGCGTCCATGACTTATCTAGTGAGCTTCCCTGTCTTATCTAGTGAGCTTCCCTGTCTTATCTAGTGAGCTTCCCTGTCTTATCTAGTGAGCTTCCCTGTCTTATCAAGTGAGCTTCCCTTTCTTATCAAGTGAGCTTCCCTGTCTTATCTAGTGAGCTTCCCTGTCTTATCTAGTGAGCTTGATAGTCTTAACTAGTGAGCTTCACTCTCTTATCTAGTGAGGCGGTGTAAGACAGGCCTATGATAAATGCAGAGTCAGCCTACCAATCACTGTCATGCATCATTTGCATTATCTATAGTTCTTGTTAATTATCATTTACCCTGCAATGTTGATAAGTAACTCTCGCCATGGTATCGGTCCTGTCTGGAACATTATCAGTTCTACGGTGGTGGGGGACGTCTTATGTGTGTTATCCTCGGAGAGGTTCTATATATTCACACACTAGTGGAGCACACACTAGTGGAACACACACTAGTGGAACACACACTAGTGGAATACACATTAGTGGAACACACACACTAGTAGAACACACACTAGAGGAACACACACGCTAGTGGAACACACACTAGTTTAATACTCATTAGTGGAACACACATTAGTGGAACACACACTAGTAGAACACACACTAGTGGAACGCACACTAGTGGAACACACACTAGTGGAACACACACACTAGTGGAACACACATTAGTGGAACACACACTATTGGAACACACACTATTGGAACACACACTAGTGGAACACACACTAGTGGAATATACACTTGTGGAACACACACTAGTGGAAGACACACTAGTGGAACACACACTAGTGGAATACACACTTGTGGAACACACACTAGTGGAGCACACACTAGTGGAACACACACACTAGTGGAACACACACTAGTTTAATACACACTAGTGGAACACACACTAGTGGAACACACACTAGTGGAACACACACTATTGGAACACACACTAGTGGAACACACACTAGTGGAATACACACTTGTGGAACACACACTAGTGGAACACACACTAGTGGAACACACACTAGTGGAATACACACTTGTGGAACAAACACTAGTGGAACACACACTAGTGGAACACACACACTAGTGGAACACACACTAGTTTAATACACACTAGTGGAACACACACTAGTGGAACACACACTAGTGGAACACACACTAGTGGAACACACATTAGTGGAACACACATTAGTGGAACACACACTAGTGGAACACATACTAGTGGAACACACACTAGTGGAACACACACACTAGTGGAACACACACTAGTTTAATACACACTAGTGGAACACTCACTAGTGGAACACACACTAGTGGAACACACACTAGTGGAACACACACTAGTGGAACACACACTAGTGGAACACACACTAGTGGAACACACACTAGTGGAACACACACTAGTGGAACACACACTAGTGGAACACACACTCACTAGTGTCTTCCAC
>NC_091296.1:54656006-54658506 GCF_038502225.1 Cherax quadricarinatus
ACACAAGAGGTACGATAAAGCTCTTGGAGTAGGGAGAGAGTGGACCTAGAAGCAATCAGCTAAGAAGTGGAGCCAGGAGCTGTGAGCTGACCCCTGCAGCAACCAATAGGTGAGTACACATGAGAGACAAATAGTGACTCTGGAATCTGCGTAAAACTGACGACAATCTATTCAAGCAGTTTAAAGCTGGGGAGGTATACTGCTTTTTATTAGACTGCCAGAATGCATGCAATACTGTGCCTCAACATAATCCAGTCCAAAAGATGAATTTACAAGCCACGAGGTGGAGGAAATAGAGTAAAATGGCAGTAAGGGAAGAAGCAAGAGACTGGATAAACAAAAAGGCGGTATTCATGAAAGATCAATTCTGGTACCCATTGAACAATAAAATGGTATAAAATACCGACAGGTTGTTATGTGTCTTACCTAACAATCTGGTACCCATTCTTTGTGAGAGATATATACAGAGGGACTCTTACATATTGCTGTCTGAGAATAATGCATGATTGATGAGTAGGATACAGACAGATAATATCTGCAAGAGACCGTGAGAAGTCTACTGGAATGGTCCAACTTGCTGCTAAAACTTAATTTCATTAAGAGCTACGTTATGAAAGTGGCAGCCGGGAAGAGTCTAATCAATGAGAGAAGACGCATCAGGTAAAGAAAAGGACCTCGGGGTAGACACTACACTTAACCTCTTTCTCAGGCCTCGCGTAAACAATATAACACCAGCTGTGAATGCACAGATAACAAACGCAAGAACCGCTTTCCAGGAACCAATAAAGGAATTATTCAAGACTTTTTTTGTGCGACATAAGTGAGAACAATCCTCAAACATGCAGCACCAGCGTAAAATCGTGCTACTAATCGGGGACATAAAGAAGTTTGAAGACGTCCAGAGACTGGCTACCAGACCGATGCCGGGGTTAAAGAATTTGAACTATAATCGTAAGCTTCGTAGAGGAACTTGACGTAGTTGGAAGAGCAGGTCAGTGGAGACATGATTGTGTCGCATGAAGCACTCAGGGTATTTAAAAGTGAACTAGAAGAACTATTTACTGTGGGAGGGACCAGACCAAGTAAGCACAGATGGAAGCACAATAGTGAGATTAACCACAGGGACGTTAGAAAATAATTTAAAAGCGTAAAGAAATTGACGAATAAGATAGATGTGCCACACTTAGGTATCTTTATTCTCGACAATAATTATACACAAGTGTTACTCATGTGCCTTATTCATCAGCATGTGGGTATTGCATGCCATCAATAATATATGTGAAAAAGTGGAATGAGCTAGGCAAGAAGGTGGTGGAAACACTCTATACATGTATTCATAGATAGTTACGGCAGATGCTAACAACACAAGCACCATACACAACAATAAACACTAATTTTATCACACAAAGGAAAGAATGGGGACTCGAATCACGGTCTATGCGAGTAGCAGGTCAGCACTACATGGTTCAACCATGGTACAAGGCTGGTGCTGTTACTCGCTTGGACCACAGTCCGAGTACCCGGCCATTCTTATGGTTATTCACTGAGATTAGTTCATTATGATTTAGTTAAGGTTTATAAACTATATGACTTTGATGGGTATGAGAAAATATATACAATGAAAGCTTGTTTGGGATAAGACATCTGGGTCACAGTTGGTGCCGCTGATACAAACAATCACAGATAAACTAGCTGCAAATTCATCCTATCAGATCCATCGTGGCTGAGTGGTCACAGCACATGGACCACGGCTCGTGTCCCCGTCCATTCCCCTGTCTATTCAGTGACAGTTGTTTATTACTCCTTATCTCTGAGTTTACCAGCCCGAGGTTTAGCAAGTCCAGGCGGCTCCCAGTATTCAACCACCCACAAAACAAGACCGATGGTCGCTAAATTACAGGGAGGAAGATGATATAACAGCGGTGTTGTTTCCCAGGCAGAGAGTCGAGCATTACTCAGGCTCCCTGCCTCGTAATACCTGGGACATCACTCAACTAAACTGGTCGAAGAGTCGATCGTCAAGTGACGAACGAGGTCGACCTGGGTAACGCCCACGCACACTTACGCATAGCTGGCAGGTGGGATAGCATGGCACACGAACGTATATGTGTTGGCTGACCAAGGCCTGGAAGCAGAGTCCTTATACAGTTTTAAGAGTAAGTATGATATAGCTTCCATGATCACACATACACACACACACACAAAGGACCCAGGACAATAAGGAGACTACTCGAAGAGCCAGAAACTAATGTGCACAGATAAGGCGGAAGGCCCAGCGACAATACGAAAATGAAATAGCATCGAAAGCCAGATCTGACCCGAAGCTGTTGTAAAGCCACATCAAGAGGAAAACGACAGTCAAGAACCAGGTAATCAGGCTAAGGAAGGAAGAAAGGGAGGTCACAAGAAAAGACCGAGAAGTATTTTCAGTGGAGACACAAAGGACTCCAGAAAGCCGGAATGGTGGGGTACACCAACAAGTGCTGGACACAATACACAC
>NC_091296.1:54663506-54686006 GCF_038502225.1 Cherax quadricarinatus
TTACCAACCATGTATTGCACTATTTACCAACCATGTATTGCACTATTTACCAACCATGTATTGCACTATTTACCAACCATGTATTGCACTATTTACCAACCATGTATTGCACTGTATACCAACCATGTATTGCACTGTTTACCAACCATGTATTGCACTGTTTACCAACCATGTATTGCACTATTTACCAACCATGCATTGCACTATTTACCAACCATGTATTGCACTGTTTACCAACCATGTATTGCACTGTTTACCAACCATGTATTGCACTATTTACCAACCATGCATTGCACTATTTACCAACCATGTATTGCACTATTTACCAACCATGTATTGCACTATTTACCAACCATGTATTGCACTGTTTACCAACCATGTATTGCACTATTCTGTTTTCAGCATTCACAGTAATATAATACTATAAAATTGGAAATATTATACTATAGACTGAAGTAGGTCATTTCCTCTTGTTCTATATTCGAATATTTGTAAAAGACTTTCAACTTCTCTTTTTCTGTCTTGGTTTGGGACCTCAAATCTCGGCAGCTCTCCACTGAATTATGATTATTTTATGCTGACCTTTTTAACAATGCTCACAATAGCGTCTTTCAGCTTGACTACGGAGCCAGGAGCGTGAAATAACCAGGCAGTATATAGTTTTTTTTCCACTGTCTATTACTGTCAACTTCCCCCTTCCCAAGTTTATGCATGTGACGCCATCAGACGGCCCGTTTTCTTAGACTCAGTTGGCTGAGTTTTTGAATGGAGTTAGTCGAGGCTTTGTAAACACTGAGTTTATTTCTTCGTGGCTTCATTGTTTACAAAGTTTGTTAGTCAGGGTTTCACGAAGACCGTCATCGCTGAGAGGAAACAAAAGTTGTCAAAAATTCTTAGCAGCAATGCGAAAATTGTGCTAGTCATGAGATGCAAGAAGTATTTGTTAGTATTACACACTGGTAAATATATAATTATTATTATTATTATTATTTTATTTTTATTGACACATTCGCCGTTTCCCACCATGGCAGGATGCCCCAGAAAAAAGAAACATTTTCATCATCATTCACTCCATCACTGTCTTGTCAGAGGCAAACTTTCACTACAGTTAAAAAATTGCAACATCAATACCCCTCTTTCAGACCGCAAGCACTATATTTCCCACCTCCAGGACTCAAGTCCGGCCTGCTGGTTACCCTGAACCCCTTCATAAATGTTACTTTGCTCACACTCCAAGAGCACGTCAAGTCACAAAAAATATTTGTCTCCACTCGCTCCTATCTAACACGCTCACGCACTCTTGCTGGAAGTCCAAGCCCTTTGCACACAAAACCTCATTTACCCCCTCCCGCCAATCTAGGCCGATCCCTACCCCGCCTTCCTTCCACTACAGATTTATACACTCTCCATGTCATTCTATTTAGTTCCATCCTCTCCAAATGTCCGAACCACCTCAACAACCCCTCCTCAGCCCTCTGGATAATACTTTTAGTAACCCCATACCTCCTCCTAATTTCCAAACTGCGGATTTTCTGCATTATATTCACACCACACATTGCCCTCAGACATGACATCTCCACTGCTTCCAGAGTTCTCCATGTTGCAGCATTCATCACCCATGCTTCACACCCATATAAGAGATTGTTATAACTATAATCTCATACATTCTCCTCTGCTTAAAATTCTTCTTCTTCTTCTTCTTCTTCTTCTTCTTCTTCTTCTTCTTCTTCTTCTTCTTATTATTATTATTATTATTATTATTATTATTATTATTATTATTATTATTATTATTATTATTATTATTATTATTATTATTAATTTTATCTCTCCTTATTTATTTTTAAAAACTCAGTCGATTTTGCAAGACATAAAGCCTATATGTCTCTCAACAGAGTGAGAGAGAGAGAGAGACAGAAAGAGAGGAAACATCATCCTCTGTATTTTCTCAGAAGCAACTGGCAGTTTACATGTGCTCCTGAGAAAACACAAATGATAGTCTCTAGACACCATGTTAGTAATGCTGGAGAAGTGATAATGATATATGGGAGAGTGATGGAACCCAAGAATGAGGCTGATATCCTTGAGGTGAAATTTGATTCCAAACTGACAATTAAAAAGTCACGTAGTAAATCTTGCAAACAAGGCAGCCTGAAAGCTAGCAGCACTACGTTATGTCTTGCATCTGCCCGACGGTAGAGGCTACAAGAGCCTATATGAGGCACAAGTGTGCTCACACCTTTAATATGCTCCAATTTCTGGGATTACCTGCTCCCTGTCTCATCTACTACTTCTTGACAGAATACAGATTAGAGCAAAACGACCCATCTCTCGCCTGGACCCAGCCTGACATCTGATATTTCAGTAGAGCCTTCAACACCAGAGGGATGTGGGCGGCCTGTTATGTACAAGGCCAATATTGTCAGTGTCACATTTGGCTACACTTCACGGACAGAGAGAAGAAGACAAGACAGCTTTACACAACAAGATGAGTAGTCTGAAACATGTTCGTACAGCATAATGACATCGATGAAATAAAGTCAGTTGGCTAAATGAAATTGATGGCCCACAGATGGCTCTGACTTCTTTGATTGTTATGCCAAATTAAACTTCTGTTATCAATGTCACAAAGGAAGACACCATATAGTCATGTGTAAGGGTCTATATGACAATGTTGATAATAATGATAATGTTGACAATCCTGACGCAACAGTAGCTAATGTAAAAATTGCTGCTAATGTTAATATTTTTTTTTTTCATTTGTATGTGTCATAACAACAAAACGGATTTCAAATGAGCTGAGGTGGGTAACAGATCGTAGCTTGTAAGTAAAGGTAGGAACTTTGAACCTAACCTTGTAAAACTCTTGAGTAGGTAAGAGAGAGAGAGAGAGAGAGAGAGAGAGAGAGAGAGAGAGAGAGAGAGAGAGAGAGAGAGAGAGAGAGGGAGAGAGCATTTTATAGCTTCTAATTACCTTACCTGTGACTTTTTGATTGCTGTCGTTATTTACCTTGGGGTAAAGTGGAACAAAGTCTGGCTGTCTTGCAAAGCACCAGAATGTGTCACTGTCAGCCAGCGTTGACTCTCTGGATGGTTGCGCAGCGTCCAGCAGAGATTTGAACGAGCGTAGAGGTGAGATTTACCGTTCTGGGAGCCAGGCATTCACCAGTGAACAGTCAGTCACTGTAGGCAGTGCCACGCGAGAATATATATATATATATATATATATATATATATATATATATATATATATATATATATATATATATATATATATATATATATATATATATGTCGTACCGAATAGGCAGAACTTGCGATCTTGGCTTAAATAGCAATGCTAATCTTGCCATATAGGACAAGTGAAAATTTGTGTGTACAATTATTTCGCCAAAATCATTCTGAACCTAACGAAAAAGATATATTTCACTGTGTTTGTTTAGTATTAGATTATTGTAAACAAATCTAAAATATATTTAGTTAGGTTAGGCTAAAATAAATTGTTCTTGTTATAATAAGGTTAGGTAAGTTTTCTAAGATTCTTTTGGCGCAAAATTAAAAAATTTTACAATATCATTAATGAAAAAAATATATCTTCAAACGTATAAGAGAAAATTTTAGAAAGAATTTAATTTTAAATGAGTTCTTGCTAATTGACCAGTTTTACATATTCGGCACGACATATATATATATATATATATATATATATATATATATATATATATATATATATATATATATATATATGCAAAACAACCACTCTATAGAGAAATATCACATTATCAAGGAACTATCATAGTTCCTTGATAATGTGAGTATATGCAGAATAACCCCTGCATATATATATATATATATATATATATATATATATATATATATATATATATATATATATATATATATATATATATATATATATATATATATATATATATATATGAATAACCCCTGTGAAAAAAATAGTGATTTCCCATGATTTCTCACATCATCTTAGTTCTTTGATAATGTGAGAAATTTGAGTTTCCTCAAATTTAAATTTCTCTTTAAAAATTTTTAACATCATTTATGAGTTGATGTGAAGTCAGTGACTGAATGTAAAATGAATTTTAGTTGAATTCAGATGTGTGAGTGCGAGTCACCTGTACACAGCTTCCACATTCAAACACGAGGAGATATTAATGTTGGGTGTGTGTGGCTGGAATAGCTTATGTCCGGGATGACGGTATGAAGCAACGGCAGCAACAGATATTTCGTCTAGTGACAACAGATGCTAAAAGCACTGCTTCACTTGACAACAGAAGGTATAGAGGCTGCCATCAGATGATAACAGTAGCAAAGAGGAGCTTCTCTGAATGGCAGTGAAAGTAACAGAAGCAACAGACACTTTATCATGTGATAATAGGGATAACAGACACTTTATCAAGTGACAACAGGAGCAACAGGAGCTTTATCACGTGAAGATAGGAACAGTATACACTTTATCACATCTCAACAGAAATAACAGACTTTCATCACGTGACAACAGGAGCACCAAACACTTTATCAGTTAGCAGCATGATCAACAGACACTAGGACAACAGGAGCAACAGACACTTTGCCACGTGACAATAGATACAACCGTTCTTTCATCGAATTACACTATGAAGATATCTTGTAGTTATTTGTCTCTTTGTGTGTGTGTCTCTCTGCCTGCCTGTCTGTCTCTCTCACTCTCTGTCTGTCTGTCTGTCTGTCTGTCTGTCTGTCTGTCTGTCTCTGTCTGTCTGTCTCTGTCTGTCTGTCTGTCTCTGTCTGTCTGTCTGTCTGTCTCTCTCTCTCTCTCTCTCTCTCTCTCTCTCTCTCTCTCTCTCTCCCTCTCCCTTCCTCTGTCAAATACACACTGACACATTTATATATGTATATATATATATATATATATATATATATATATATATATATATATATATATATATATATATATATATATATATATATACATACATATATATATATATATATATATATATATATATATATATATATATATATATATATATATATATATATATATATATATATATACATGTATATATATAAGCAAAACACTGGACCTTGTTTCCTAGGCCTATTACGCACCTCTGTAATTTGACTGGAGTATTGAGTAGTGGTGTATCAAAGACTCTTGAATCAATTGGCAATTCTCATTCCACTCTGTCACTCGCAATCCATGTTTCTCGTTTTTTTGTGATGATTGAGAAACTTCTTTCAAAGTGTCAGGCTGCTTCCTCGGTGTTTTTTTAATTCTTCGTGATGAGATTGATGTTTGTTTCGCGTTTTCATGTGTCTTGCTTGGATGTTTTCGTATGTCGTGTATGTGATGAGTGTATGTTTTTGTTTGGATGGAACGCGATGACAAGCTCTTCTTTTTATCTTCTTCTTCTTTTTCTTCTTCTTCTTCTTCTTCTTCTTCTTCTTCTTCTTCTTCTTCTTCTTCTTCTTCTTCTTCTTCTAAGCGAAAATGTATCGTTTGGTTTTGTTGTTTGCTTTGAACGTATAAATTGTTTATACATTCTGGGCAGCACATTATTGTTTACCTTTGCAGGAACTATATTTTTTATGCTTTCAATTTTATTGTTAATAAAATTTGATTCTCTGATACATGTGACATGTTACTAGCTTTGAGGAAGCAAGAAACCGGTTTATTTGATACTTCATCTCTCAGAATAGTTTTCAGATCATGTTCAATCAATCAGAATGATTTTCAGACCACACTCCCTTGTTCAGAGTGGTTTTCAGGTAATGGTCCATCACTACATCAAGCAGAATGGTTTTCGCGGTTTCAATTTGCTCGTGAAATCCGCCAGTCTGAGCTGGGAGACTTCAGTAGGTCCAGGAGGATATCGTCAAGTATTCCAGTACGGGTTCGCCAGCTATGACGGCTTTAAAGGCCTCGTTCCAGCAGAGCTGGAGTTCCTCTGACACGGGTAATGCCATTTTGGCCGGCGTGTAGTACAGAAATATAATTATAAAGATTAGAACCTCATTGGGCAAAAATAGAAAAAAATCGTATACAAATAGTTGTGTTACATTGCATACGTATTAACTTGTTGGTAATAAGATTTTGATCCAAAGAGTCTCTCTCTCTCACTCTGTCTCTCTCTCTTTCTTCTCCCTTATATCAAACCTGACTATCTCCCATGCTTCAGCGCAGCATACCGGAGGCGTCGCCTAATACCCAGGTTCCTACTTCCTGCTAGGTGACCAGGGACAGCAGGTGCAAGATGCTTCACTGTGGGAACCGAGGTCGCCAGTTCTTCGGTTCACTGGTTCTTTTATTTTTTTCCACCCTGAACGTCCATGGCAAGAAAAAGGAAAAGTGGAGAAGCTAAAGCATTTCCAATTTAAATATAAGCTCAGTCCTCTTAAGTCTTTCCCGTAATTATGAAAATTCGTATGAGGAGGGAAAAATAAAAAGCCTGAAGACTTGTGATGAGGCATCATCAACTCTTCGCCTGCCCTGGCGCCATTAAATTCTCCCTCGCTGCAAGAACAGTGCTCAAGTTAATAAAAAAAAGTCTCCTCTGTCAAAACATGAGGAGCTCTCACTCGCCTCGGGTTACCTGCGGCTGACAGGTCCTCGGGAGATCCTGCTCCTTCTCCTTCAGGTAAATTCAGGTAAATATAACACTAGAGGAAGACCCGCGCAGCCTCACACGGTAAGGTTATGTTAGGTTAGGTTAGGTAAGTTTTGTCAGAAAACAGAAGAATGTTTTATTGACTCGGGTCTTTGTTATATGATGACCCGCAGCTGGAGGGTTTGGCCATCTGACCGAGGACTTCCGCTGGCTTACCAGTCCACCTTTTTAAAAATTAAGGGTATAATTATAACCACCAATGCTCACACGGGATCCAGATTTGATCATGCGCTCTCTCTGGTGTTATCAACACCAGGGTGTTGATAACACCAGGTGTACATTATGACGGTGTACATTACCGACGAGTTGATGAATATGACTCATGTGTACTGGCAAAACATTTCGCCCAGTACAGGCAATATAACACTGGAGACGTGATCAGTCTGCTAGGCTTAATACGAGGTGGTTAATCTTAACCAGGAAAACAGGAAGATACTGCAAGTTGACCAACGGGGCTGAAACGCTCCAGAAAAAATCCATTAGCCTCTCTAAGCTCCCAAAACAAGATCAGAATTGTAGGTAAATGGTTCAGAGAACCGCCACACAGTAGCTTCATCAGTTATATGCAAGGAAGAAAGATGAATAAGTAAGTAAGTTACATAGATTATCATACATAGCTATGTGCAGTGAACCTAGGATAACCCAAAAAAGTCAGACAGTGACTTATTTCAATTGGGGTCCTTTTAATTCCTTATTAATACCCTATAAACGAGATAATATCTTATTATTATACTATAAAGGAGATATACTAGGAATAAGGTAAAATGAGTTATTTATATTTACAAGTGAGAAAGCTAAAAAAATAAAAAATCATTCTCCTGCCTTTCTTTCGCTGCATTCATTAGGTACCTTTTGGTTCTCTTCTTGAACTGCTTCATGCTATGACTGGCTTTGACATGTGCAGGCAGTCTGTTCCATTCCTATATTGCTGTACAAAAAAAAGGTGTTTGAAGCCTAGCCACTGACTGTGGGTACTAAAAAGTTGTGCTCTCTCCCCCTAGTGCTATGATCACTTTGGTTTCCAGCCTTGACAAAATTGGCAGCAAGATATTCTGGACACTGTTTGTGAGCAATTTTATTAACTTGATTTAACTTCAGTTGTTTTATTCTGTCTTCAACATTCAGCATATCCAGTTGTTGTAATTCATCCTGGACCATATGTTCTCTTGGTCCCAGCCCCAGGATGATTCTTACTATTTTCTTCTGGGTGATTTGCAGTCTTTCAGCTTTTTTGTCAAGGCAGAGTACCATGAAGAGCAAGCGTAGTCCACATGACATTGTAAGAGTGCTAGACATAATGTCCTGCGAACCTCAGTAGGTAAACACTGTGCTTGTCTGTAGAGGAACTTCAGTCTGGTATTTGCTTTCTTTATTACACTGTTCCCTATCAATTCTCCTGACATGCATGGGTCGAAGGGGATTCCCAGATATTTTACTGAGGAAAGTGAAGTGATGGGTTCCCCATTACACTGGACATTAAAATTATTTGCCCTTCTCAGTTTATGTTTCGTGCCAAAGAGTATGGCTTCCGTTTTCCCGAGGTGTCAAGATAGTTTGTTGTGTACTAACCATTTCCTGCAGGGCTCCAGTTCCAGTGATATTATCACTGGATCTTTACCTAACACTAACAGAGCACTGTCATCCGCAAAGTAAGAGTTTGCACTTGACACTGATAGGCATGTCATTTACATAACACAGGAATAATAAAGGACCCAGAATACTACCTTGGGGAACTCCACATGCTATCGGCAGGGATTCTGATCCTGTTTTGTTGATTTTGACATTTGTTTCCCGTTGCTAAGGTAGGATTTAAACCAGTCTACGGAACCTATACCGATAGTTTGAAGTTTCTTACATAATATATTGGGGCTGACAGTATCGAAGGCCTTTTGCAAGTTTAAGGTTACCATTCCTATGAGGTTCCTTATCGACATTATAGTTCTCATGTAATCCATCAGATTAATTAGGGAGGTGTCGGCTGAATAAGATCTCCTAAAGCCTGATTGGTAACTATGAAGAATGTCGTTGTCATTAAGATACTTAACTATACTTGACAGTACACCGCCCTGTCTAGAATTTTGGATATTACACTGAGTATACTAACAGGCCTATAGTTGCTTACATCAGACCTATTATCTTTCTTGAAGATAGGAGTAACTCTGGCCTCCTTGAACCCTTCTGGTACGGTATTAGTTGTGATGGAGAAATTTATTATGTGAGCAATAGGGATTGGCAATTCAGAGGCACCATCTTTTAGTAACTTAGACGGGATGTTATCTGGGCCGGTGCTCTTAGTTGGGTTTAACCTGCTTAGTTCTTTTTGCATGAAATCATGAGATACACTTACTAGTTGACAATTGTTTGGGATTACTCCTTTATTGGTATAGTATAAGTTTAAAACATAGTATGTTTTAAACTTATCAGAGTCTGTGTTAAAGGTATTTGATGCAGCTGGTAGTTTGCTCAATAGTGTTGATGCCACAGTTGTGTAGTAGAAATTAAATCAATCGGGGATATTCTTGTACTCTTCGATTTTCGAGCAATAGTGCCTTGTCTTTCCTCCTTTTATAAGCCTCTGCACTCTGTACCTCACCTTGGGAATTCATTTAGCTCTGCAATATCCTGTCTGTTTGCCTTAAATCTTTTTAGCAACTGGTCTCTGAATTTCATATTATCTAATATCTCAGTAGTCATCCAGGGTTCGGATGTCCGTTTGATCTTAACCTCTTTCACTAGTGCAATATTATCAAAGATGGCAGTGAACATTGTTTTGAATTTTTCTCAGGAACTCTTTACGTCCGTGTAACTTGTTATCACAATCCAGTCACAACTGTGTAGTCTATTTCCCAGTGTTTCTTTACTGTAGTTTCTAGCTGACTTTATTTTCATTGTCCCGTGTAAGCCTGTCCGTTCCCTTGCGATTTTCCTGGTCCAGTAAATGATAAAATGTGGTAATGTGGTAATGACGCCTGACTGACTAATGTTCTCAGCGCGGTTACAAAGTATGTGGTCAATTAGGGTGGCTGAGAACTGTGTGATCCGGGTTGGTGTATTAATTAGTTGAGTGTAACTATTTAAACCAAGAATTTGCTTATACCTTTCACATAGCCCGTTATTTTGATGTTGAAAACATTTACTGAAGTCCTCCAGTATTACTGTCTCGCAGTTGTTCTCAAGTCCGGACAAGACTCTCGACAAGTCTTCTAAGAAGTGGTCCTGGGTAGGAGGGCGGTAACTAGTTCCTACTAAGATGGGCTTGGGCTTGGGAAGCAACACTTCAGACCATGGTATCTCCAGTGTATTGTCATTTAAATCAGGTCTTAGGTTGTAGGCTGTCATTTCTTATGCAGGCACATGCCCCACCACCTTTTCTATTCCTATCTAAGCGTTTTATATTGTAACCTTCTATTTTGACATCGTCGTCAGTCACCGTATCATCCAACCAGGTTTCAGAGATGGATATAACTTCCGCCCAAGTTCTGTTAGCTAGAATCCTAATCTCTGCCAATTCTGGGAAAAATAATCTTGACATGAATAAAGTGAAGGAATGTTTTCATAAAACAATCATAATCATCAATATATGGCAAGGGGTCATTTGTATTAAAATTAGGTAAATCAATGTCAACTCTGCTAAAGGGTAACTGTGCCAAAGTGCATTTGTTACAAACAAAATGAAATCTGGTATCATAACCATGATCGTACACACATCCATTATGCACCCACCCCTCACACATTTTACATTATGTATATTTACTGTTCTTCTCTCGTACATTAATACAGTGTATACATATGTCTGGTGGTGGCTGAGATAGGATGGCAACTGTTGGGCTTTCACTGTCCGGGGTCCTATTATCTCAGTCGTCTTTTCCAGTCCCCAGAATTTGTGGGAATCAGTCCCTCAGCATGGATTCGACTCCAGGCTGAGGGACTGATTGTCTCGAACTTCTTCTGATCTTCATCATTCTTCCTTGTATAGGACTGATAAAGCCACTGAGTAGCGAAACGTTTCCACAATACAGATACCCAAGTGTTGCACACATGTCTAATTTTTCAAGATAAAAATTGCACTGTTGCTTCTAGACACGTCCCCCAGCTCCTTTCTCCATCCATCCTCCTTCAATTGATAGCGGCCTTAGTTCACACACTGTGGTACCGGGGTTCGATCCCCGGCACGCGTGAAAACCTGGAGCATGTTTCATTAGCACCTGCTGCCTCTGTTTACCTAGCGGAATCTAGGTACCTGGGTGTTAGCAGACTGCTGTGGATCGCATCCTGGGGAAGAGGATTAAAGGATTCCAGGAGAAATAAGGCAGACTGTCTGATGACAGTGGCTTTATTGGTTTATTTCGGGTTATAAACACCTTTCACATAACAATACTTACAAAAAAGTTTTCTTTTCTTCTTCTTCTTCTTCTTCTTCTTCTTCTTCTTCTTCTTCTTCTTCTTCTTCTTCTTCTTCTTCTTCTTCTTCTTCTTCTTCTTCTTCTTCTTCTTCTTCTTCTTCATATTGTTATTAATAGTATTAGGATTATTATTTCCATTATTAGTATTAATATTATTATTTTTATTATTAGTATTATTACTACTCTTAGTAGTAGTACTGGTGGCAGTAGTAGTAGCAGTAGTAATTTTCTTACCTATTTTATTTACTTACTTCAAGGACACCAATGGAAATAAGTCACTTTGTATGTTTTTTTTGGGTTATCCCAGATTCTCTACACATATGCTGCTCTGTATGATAATTTATGTAACTGTATTTGTGTATACCTGAATAAACTTGCTTACTTACTGAATAAACTTACTTGTTTAGTTAGTTTAATCTTTGTGTGCCCCATACCCATCCTGTAGACGGTAGTCAAAGGATTACAGAGGTGCATAATGGGTTCAGGGACTGAGCTCCAAAGTTTTGATACATGAACAAGGTACAAAGGTAATGAACACCAGGTAGATCTGGTCACAGTCATGACAAAGTTACAAATATAATGAATCATTCACACGTCACACATGGTTACAATCATGACCAAATTGCTTACTGACTAAATAAACTTACTGGCTTAAAGTCTTCGCAAAAATTGTTATCCCTCCTTTCCTCAAACAATTTTCTGTGTTCACCAAGTTACGTTTTCTTTACATGTATTTCTGGGGTAACAACATCAAATGTACGAAGGTTACGTTAAGTGAGTGAGTAAATTAAGTTAAAGTAGGCAAGAACGCAAATAAGCAAAAGTAAGTTAGTAAGTAAGTAAGCAAGCATATAAGTAGGTAAGAAAGTTAAAGGAAGGAAGGCAATAAGCATAGTAAGTGAATAAGTAAAATAGATAAAGCAAGTAAATAAGTATGTAAAGTAAGTAAGTAAGCAAGTTTATTCAGGTATACACAAATACAGTTACATAGAATTATCATACATAGCAGCATATGTGTAGAGAACCTAGGAATTGTTTACAATTTCAAAGAGAACATGCAGTTTTAATGACCCTCGTCGAACATGTATTGTATTAAATACCGACAAAATGAAGAATTAGACACATGTGAAACATCTGAGAATCTTTACTGTAGACGTCCAGTGGCTTTACGAATATAAAATCAAGGATATACGTAATGGGAAGACAGTAGAACTCTATACAAATTACAAGGTAATCAGTCCCTCAGCCCAGGAGTTGGTGAAAAGTAACGTATGATCATGAAGGGACTGATTACCTCGTCTTTTGTATATATTTCTACAGTCTTCCCATTATATCTTTGAATTTGTATTAATAAAACCACTGGATGGCGAGACACCTACATTAAAGATTCCGAAATGTTGCACATATGTCTAATTTTTTCACGACCCTCGTGTTCTCGAGAGACTTCGAACCCTATTAACCAATACCTGCAAAAGAAACAAAAAAAGTTTAGAACAGGATGCACCAGGTTTGAACCCTGGGTGGGACGAGACGAACTGTAAAGCTTTCTTACACCCGCTGCCCCTAGTCACCTTGCACAGTATAAGTGCCTAGGTCAATAACGGTGCATGTAACGTGGTCACCAGCAGTCAAGACAACTTTACTCCCTCACATACTTATATACACACCTCAGCAAGCGTATATTCACTGTTTCTGCATGTATCACATGAAGAGTGATACATTCTTCAGAATACAAACGAATCGCACACAGAGTTTGGTTGATCTGATAGGTTTAAGGCCAGTCGTCTACAAGGAGAGTTATTCAGGCTGCTTATAACCTGTTCAATACCAGTCAAGAATAATTTAGCACATTCATAATGAATTAAACTAAGCACTCAGTGTATATACACCGAGAAACATACACCTCTCAAGTGTATATATCCTTGCACCACTTATAAAATACAAGCGCTTTAGAAAATTGGATTCACTTTGAGTATGAAATAAATACCTCGGCTCTCTACAGTAATTGTTGCAGTTGTTGTAACTGCCAGTGCATAAACAAACATGCAATATACGCAGTGATAAACAACCAGTGACAGACAATCAATGACAGACAAACAGTGACAGGCAAACAACGACAGACAAGTAATGACAGACAAGCAATGACAGACATGTAAAGAGCGACAAGCAGTGACATAATCAGCGATCAGCGACAGTAAGTAAGCGAAGTAAGTAAAAAAGTAAGAAAACACCCTTTGACATATTTGGGTTATCCTAGTTAATTCACACAATTGTAAATCACCCAAAAGTATGTAAATGATACATAACCTTACTTCCAGGCGGTTGTTCCACTTACATAATACTCGCTTGCCGCAGTAAGAATCAAAATCTATGTTCATGCTCGTTCCAGAGACAAGATTTTTCTTTTTTGGTAAGCGCAAAAGCGAAGGACTTTTACAGCTCTTTAACTTAAGGGAAGAGCGTTGCAAGATGTTGCATTGGAAAGAGTTACAGCTCTGTGATGTTACATTAATATTGTGCTCTGGTAATATCCCCAGAGTTTATGCTTGGCGCTCTGCTGGGAAATTTTGGTTAAAGCTTATGTGCACTTGTGAATGTTGAGGTGCTAGTTACGAATGTCCGTGGGCACTTGTGAGTGTTGAAGTGCTAGTTACGAACGTTCGTGGGCACTTGTGAAGGTTGAGGTGCTAGTTACGAATGTCCGTGGGCACTTGTGAAGGTTGAGGTGCTAGTTACGAATGTCCGTGGGCGCTTGTGAAGGTTGAAGTGCTAGTTACGAATGTCCGTGGGCACTTGTGAATGTTGACGTGCTAGTTACGAACGTTCGTGGGCACTTGTGAAGGTTTAGGTGCTAGTTACGAATGTCCGTGGGCACTTGTGAAGGTTGAGGTGCTAGTTACGAATGTCCGTGGGTACTTGTGAAAGTTGAGATGCTAGTTACGAATGTCCGTGGGCACTTGTGAATGTTGAGGTGCTAATTACGAATGTCCGTGGGCACTTGTGAAGGTTGAGGTGCTCCTTACGAGTGTCCGTGGACACCTGTGAATGTTGACGTGCTAGTTACGAACGTTCGTGGGCACATGTGAAGGTTGAGGTGCTAGTTACGAATGTCCGTGGGCACTTGTGAATGTTGACGTGCTAGTTACGAACGTTCGTGGGCATTTGTGAAGGTTGAGGTGCTAGTTACGAATGTCCGTGGGCACTTGTGAATGTTGACGTGCTAGTTACGAACGTTCGTGGGCACTTTTGAAGGTTGAGGAGCTAGTTACGAATGTTCGTGGGTACTTGTGAAGGTTGAGGTGCTAGTTACGAACGTTCGTGGGCACTTGTGAAAGTTGAGGTGCTAGTTACGAACGTTCGTGGGCACTTGTGAAGGTTGAGGTGCTAGTTACGAGTGTCCGTGGGCACTTGTGAATGTTGACGTGTTAGTTACGAACGTTCGTGGGCACATGTGAAGGTTGAGGTGCTAGTTACGAATGTCCCTGGGCACTTGTGAATGTTGACGTGCTAGTTACGAACGTTCGTGGGCACATGTGAAGGTTGAGGTGCTAGTTACGAATGTTCGTGGGCACTTGTGAAGGTTCAGGTGCTAGTTACGAACGTTCGTGGGCACTTGTGAAGGTTGAGGTGCTAGTTACGAGTGTCCGTGGGCACTTGTGAATGTTGACGTGTTAGTTACGAACGTTCGTGGGCACATGTGAAGGTTGAGGTGCTAGTTACGAACGTTCGTGGGCACTTGTGAAAGTTGAGGTGCTAGTTACGAACGTTCGTGGGCACTTGTGAAGGTTGAGGTGCTAGTTACGAGTGTCCGTGGGCACTTGTGAATGTTGACGTGTTAGTTACGAACGTTCGTGGGCACATGTGAAGGTTGAGGTGCTAGTTACGAATGTCCCTGGGCACTTGTGAATGTTGACGTGCTAGTTACGAACGTTCGTGGGCACATGTGAAGGTTGAGGTGCTAGTTACGAATGTTCGTGGGCACTTGTGAAGGTTCAGGTGCTAGTTACGAACGTTCGTGGGCACTTGTGAAGGTTGAGGTGCTAGTTACGAGTGTCCGTGGGCACTTGTGAATGTTGACGTGTTAGTTACGAACGTTCGTGGGCACATGTGAAGGTTAAGGTGCTAGTTACGAACGTTCGTGGGCACTTGTGAAAGTTGAGGTGCTAGTTACGAACGTTCGTGGGCACTTGTGAAGGTTGAGGTGCTATTTACGAGTGTCCGTGGGCACTTGTGAATGTTGACGTGTTAGTTACGAACGTTCGTGGGCACATGTGAAGGTTGAGGTGCTAGTTACGAACGTTCGTGGGCACTTGTGAAAGTTGAGGTGCTAGTTACGAACGTTCGTGGGCACTTGTGAAGGTTGAGGTGCTAGTTACGAGTGTCCGTGGGCACTTGTGAATGTTGACGTGTTAGTTACGAACGTTCGTGGGCACATGTGAAGGTTGAGGTGCTAGTTACGAATGTCCGTGGGCACTTGTGAATGTTGACGTGCTAGTTACGAACGTTCGTGGGCACATGTGAAGGTTGAGGTGCTAGTTACGAATGTTCGTGGGCACTTGTGAAGGTTGAGGTGCTAGTTACGAACGTTCGTGGGCACTTGTGAAGGTTGAGGTGCTAATTACGAATGTCCGTGGGCACTTGTGAAGGTTGAGGTGCTAGTTACGAATGTCCGTGGGCACTTGTGAAGGTTGAGGTGCTAATTACGAATGTCCGTGGGCACTTGTGAAGGTTGAGGTGCTAGTTACGAACGTTCGTGGGCACTTGTGAAGGTTGAGGTGCTAATTACGAATGTCCGTGGGCACTTGTGAAGGTTGAGGTGCTAGTTACGAATGTCCGTGGGCACTTGTGAAGGTTGAGGTGCTCCTTACGAGCGTTCATAAGCACTTCTCAATGTTGATATGCCCTTATGAATGCTTATATGCACTTATGAATGCTTATATGCACTTATGAATGCTTATATGCACTTATGAATGTTTATATGCACTTGTGAATGCTTATATGCACTTATGAATGTTTATATGCACTTGTGAATGCTTATATTCACTTATGAATGCTTATATGCACTTATGAATGCTTATATGCACTTATGAATGCGTATATGCACTTTTGAATGTTTATATGCACTTGTGAATGCTTATATTCACTTATGAATGCTTATATGCACTTTTGAATGTTTATATGCGCTTGTGAATGCTTATATGCACTTGTGAATGTTTATAGGCATAGGCACTTATGAATGTTTATAGGCACTTGTGAATGCTTATAGGCATAGGCACTTATGAATGTTTATAGGCACTTGTGAATGCTTATAGGCATAGGCATTTATGAATGTTTATAGACACTTGTGAATGCTTATAGGCATAGGCACTTATGAATGTTTATAGGCACTTGTGAATGTTTATAGGCATAGGCACCTATGAAAGTTTATAGGCACTTGTGAATGTTTATAGGCCCTTATGAATGTTATAGGCACTTGTGAATGTTTATAGGCACTTACGAGTGTTTATAGGCCCTTTTGAATGCCAATAGGCAATTATGAATGTTTTTAGGCGCTTATGAATGCTTATAGGCACTTGTGAATGTTTATACGCACTTATGAATGTTTATAAGTACTTATGAATGTTTATAAGTACTTATGAATGGTTATAGGCACTTATGAATGTTTATAGGCACTTAAGAATGTTTATAGGCGCTTATAAATGTTTATAGGCACTTATGAATGTTTATAGGCACTTACGAATGTTTATAGCACTTATGAATGTTTATAGGCACTTGTGAATGTTTATAGGCACTTGTGAATGTTTATAAGTACTTATGAATGTTTATAGGAACTTATGAATGTTTATAGGCACTTATGAATGTTTATATGCGTTTATAAATGTTTATAGGCACTTATGAATGTTTATAGGTACTTATGAATGTTTATAGGTACTTATGAATGCTTATAGACACTTATGAATGTTTATAGACACTTATGAATGTTTATAGGCACTTACGAATGTTTATAGGCACTTACGGATGTCTATAGGCACGTACGAATGTTTATAGGCACTTACGAATGTTTATAGGCACTTATGAATGTTTATAGACACTTATGAATGTTTATAGGCACTTACGAATGTTTATAGGCACTTACGAATGTCTATAGGCACGTACGAATGTTTATAGGCACTTACGAATGTTTATAGGCACTTATGAATGTTTATAGACACTTATGAATGTTTATAGGCACTTACGAATGTTTATAGGCACTTACGAATGTCTATAGGCACTTACGAATGTTTATAGGCACTTACGAATGTCTATAGGCACTTACGAATGTTTATAGGCACTTACGAATGTCTATAGGAACTTACGAATGTTTATAGGCACTTACGAATGTTTATAGGCACTTATGAATGTTTATAGGTACTTATGAATGTTTATAGGTACATTTTAGACAGCTAGTAGTAAAAGATATTATAATATTGTAATTAATTCCCGGAGAAAACTTAATCAAGATTTTTGATTCGTTAAGTGAAGCTTAATTAACTGAAAGTGTAGGTACCTGATAGTGACAGAATAGTGACCTGATAGTGACAGAATAGTGACCTGATAGTGACAGAATAGTGACCTGATAGTGACCTGATAGTGACAGAATAGTGACCTGATAGTGACAGAATAGTGACCTGATAGTGACAGAATAGTGACCTGATAGTGACCTGATAGTGACAGAATAGTTACCTGATAGTGACAGAATAGTGACCTGATAGTGACAGGATAGTGACCTGATAGTGACAGAATAGTGACCTGATAGTGACCTGATAGTGACAGAATAGTGACCTGATAGTGACAGAATAGTGACCTGATAGTGACAGGATAGTGACCTGATAGTGACAGGATAGTGACCTGATAGTGACAGGATAGTGACCTGATAGTGACAGAATAGTGACCTGATAGTGACAGAATAGTGACCTGATAGTGACAGAATAGTGACCTGATAGTGACAGAATAGTGACCTGATAGTGACAGAATAGTGACCTGATAGTGACAGGATAGTGACCTGATAGTGACAGAATAGTGACCTGATAGTGACAGAATAGTGACCTGATAGTGACAGAATATTGACCTGATAGTGACAGGATAGTGACCTGATAGTGACAGAATAGTGACCTGATAGTGACAGGATAGTGACCTGATAGTGACAGAATAGTGACCTGATAGTGACAGAATAGTGACCTGATAGTGACAGAATAGTGACCTGATAGTGACAGAATAGTGACCTGATAGTGACAGAATAGTGACCTGATAGTGACAGAATAGTGACCTGATAGTGACAGAATAGTGACCTGATAGTGACAGAATAGTGACCTGATAGTGACAGAATAGTGACCTGATAGTGACAGAATAGTGACCTGATAGTGACAGAATAGTGACCTGATAGTGACAGGATAGTGACCTGATAGTGACAGGATAGTGACCTGATAGTGACAGAATAGTGACCTGATAGTGACAGAATAGTGACCTAATAGTGACAGAATAGTGACCTGATAGTGACAGAATAGTGACCTGATAGTGACAGAATAGTGACCTGATAGTGACAGAATAGTGACCTGATAGTGACAGGATAGTGACCTGATAGTGACAAGATAGTGACCTGATAGTGATGGGATAGTGACCTGATAGTGACAGGATAGTGACCTGATAGTGACAAGATAGTGACCTGAAGTGACAGGATAGTGATTTGAAAGTGGCCTGATAGCAATCTGATAGTGACCTAAAAGTGACCTAATAATGATCTGAAAATGAGGTGATAGTGACCTGTGACATGATAAATATCTAATAATAAAATGATAGAGATCCGATGGTGACCTGAAGCTGATTTGATGGTAAACTGATAGTGATCTGATAGTAATCAGGTTAGGGTGTGTAGAAGAGAGGGTGATTCCTTCCAGTAAACGTAAGTCTTAGACAGGGATGTGTAATGTCACCATAGTTGTTTAATATATTTATAGATGGCGTTGTAAAAGAAGTAAATATTTGGGTGTTGGGAAGAGAGGTGGGATTAAATTATGGGGAATCAAATACAAAATGGGAGTTGACACAGTAACTTTTTGCTGATGATACTGTGCGTTTGGGAAATTCTAAAGAAAAGTTGCAAAGGTTAGTGGATGAGTTTGGGAGGGTGTGTAAAGGTAGAAAGTTGAAAGTGAGCATTTGATAAGAGTAAGGTGATAAGGGTATCAAATGATTTAGATAAAGAAAAATTGGTATCACACTGGAGAGAGGGAATATGGAAGAAGTGAATGTTTTCAGAGATCTGAGAGTTGACTTGTCAGCAGATGGGTTTTTGAAGGATGAAGGAAAAAAGGTGAGGTGAGTGGTGTACGAGAGTATAGTGGTACCAACACTCTTATATGGGTGTGAAGCTGCCTCCACTTGCAGCGAGGAGGCAGCTGGACTGTGTGGTGTAAATATTGTGCAGAGAGTTCGGAGTGGAAATTAGGAGGTGTGGAGTTACTAAAAGCATTAGTCAGAGGGCTGAAGAGGGGTTGTTGAGCTGGTTTGGTCATTTAGAAAGAATGGAACGAACCAGAATGACATAGAGAACTTATAAATCTGTAGGGGAAGGAAGGGGGAGTAGTGGTCGTCCTCCATAAGGTTGGAGGGAGGGGGTAAAGGAGGTTTTGTGGGCGAGGGGTTTGGACTTCCAATAAGCATGGGTGAGCGTGTTAGATAGGAGTGAATGGAGACGAATGGTTTTTGGGACCTGACGAGCTGTTGGAGTGTGAGCAGGGGAATATTTTGTGTAGGGATTGAGGAAAACCGGTTAGCCGGACTTGAGTCCTAGAAATGAAAGTACAATGCCTGTACTTTAAAGGAGGGGTTTGGGATATTTGCAGTTTGGACGGACTTCTAAACTGTCGTATCCGAGTGCCTCTGCAAAGACAGTGATTATGTATGAATGATGGTGAAAGTGTTGACTGATAGTGAAAATTTCTCATTCTTTTTGGATTTATATTTGTTTTGTGTCACCCTGCCTCGGTGGGAGACGGCCTATGTGCTGAATATAAATATATATATATATATATATATATATATATATATATATATATATATATATATATATATATATATATATATATATATATATATATATATATATATATATATATATATATATATATATCGTGCCGAATATGTAAAACTGGTCAATTAGCAAGAACTCATTTAAAATTAAGTCCTTTCTAAAATTTTCTCTTATAAGTTTAAAGATATATTTTTTTCATTAATGTTAATGTAAAAATTTATAATTTTGCACCAAAAGAATCTTAGAAAACTTACCTAACCTCATTATAACAAGAACAATTTATTTTAGCCTAACCCAACTAAATATATTTTAGATACGTTTACAGTAATTTAATACTAAACAAACACAGTGAAATATATTTTTTTCGTTAGGTTCAGAATGATTTTGGCGAAATTATTGCATACACAAATTTTCACTTGTCCTATATGGAAAAATGAGCGTTGCTATTTAAGCCAAGATCGCAAATTCTGCCTATTCGGCACGACATATTTTTTTATTATTTTTTTATTATCACACTGGCCGATTCCCACCAAGGCAGGGTGGCCCGAAAAAGAAAAACTTTCACCATCATTCACTCCATCACTGTCTTGCCAGAAGGGTGCTTTACACTACAGTTTTTAAACTGCAACATTAACACCCCTCCTTCAGAGTGCAGGCACTGTACTTCCCATCTCCAGGACTCAAGTCCGGCCTGCCGGTTTCCCTGAACCCCTTCATAAATGTTACTTTGCTCACACTCCAACAGCACGTCAAGTATTAAAAACCATTTGTCTCCATTCACTCCTATCAAACACGCTCACGCATGCCTGCTGGAAGTCCAAGCCCCTTGCACACAAAACCTCCTTTACCCCCTCTCTCCAACCTTTCCTAGGCCGACCCCTACCCCGCCTTCCTTCCACTACAGACTGATGCACTCTTGAAGTCATTCTGTTTCGCTCCATTCTCTCTACATGTCCGAACCACCTCAACAACCCTTCCTCAGCCCTCTGGACAACAGAGGGTAATCCCGCACCTCCTCCTAACTTCCAAACTACGAATTCTTTGCATTATATTCACACCACACATTGCCCTCAGACATGACATCTCCACTGCCTCCAGCCTTCTCCTCGCTGCAACATTCATCACCCATGCTTCACACCCATATAAGAGCGTTGGTCAAACTATACTCTCATACATTCCCCTCTTTGCCTCCAAGGACAAAGTTCTTTGTCTCCACAGACTCCTAAGTGCACCACTCACTCTTTTCCCCTCATCAATTCTATGATTCACCTCATCTTTCATAGACCCATCCGCTGACACGTCCACTCCCAAATATCTGAATACATTCACCTCCTCCATACTCTCTCCCTCCAATCTGATATTCAATCTTTCATCACCTAATCTTTTTGTTATCCTCATAACCTTACTCTTTCCTGTATTCACCTTTAATTTTCTTCTTTTGCACACCCTACCAAATTCATCCACCAATCTCTGCAACTTCTCTTCAGAATCTCCCAAGAGCACAGTGTCATCAGCAAAGAGCAGCTGTGACAACTCCCACTTTGTGTGTGATTCTTTATCTTTTAACTCCACACCTCTTGCCAAGACCCTCGCATTTACTTCTCTTACAACCCCATCTATAAATATATTAAACAACCACGGTGACATCACACATCCTTGTCTAAGGCCTACTTTTACAGGGAAAAAATTTCCCTCTTTCCTACATACTCTAACTTGAGCCTCACTATCCTCGTAAAACTCTTCACTGCTTTCAGTAACCTACCTCCTACACCATACACTTGCAACATCTGCCACATTGCCCCCCTATCCACCCTGTCATACGCCTTTTCCATATCCATAAATGCCACAAAGACCTCTTTAGCCTTATCTAAATACTGTTCACTTATATGTTTCACTGTAAACACCTGGTCCACACACCCCCTACCTTTCCTAAAGCCTCCTTGTTCATCTGCTATCCTATTCTCCGTCTTACTTTTAATTCTTTCAATAATAACTCTACCATACACTTTACCAGGTATACTCAGCAGACTTATCCCCCTATAATTTTTGCACTCTCTTTTATCCCCTTTGCCTTTATACAAAGGAACTATGCATGCTCTCTGCCAATCCCTAGGTACCTCACCCTCTTCCATACATTTATTAAATAATTGCACCAACCACTCCAAAACTATATCCCCACCTGCTTTTAACATTTCTATCTTTATCCCATCAATCCCGGCTGCCTTACCCCCTTTCATTTTACCTACTGCCTCACGAACTTCCCCCACACTCACTACTGGCTCTTCCTCACTCCTACAAGATGTTATTCCTCCTTGTCCTATACACGAAATCACAGCTTCCCTATCTTCATCAGCAT
>NC_091296.1:54691006-54703506 GCF_038502225.1 Cherax quadricarinatus
GGTGAGCCGAAGTCCAGTTTGTACTTGTGGCAGGGTGAGACGTGGTCCAGTTTGTACTTGTGGTAGGGTGAACCGTAGTCCCGTTTGTACTTGTGGCAGGGTGAGCCGAAGTCCAGTTTGTACTTGTGGCAGGGTGAGACGTGGTCCAGTTTGTACTTGTGGCAGGGTGAACCGTAGTCCCGTTTGTACTTGTGGCAGGGTGAACCGTAGTCCCGTTTGTACTTGTGGCAGGGTGAGCCGAAGTCCAGTTTGTACTTGTGGCAGGGTGAGACGTGGTCCAGTTTGTACTTGTGGCAGGGTGAGCCGTGGTCCAGTTTGTACTTGTGGCAGGGTGAACCGTAGTCCCGTTTGTACTTGTGGCAGGGTGAGCCGAAGTCCAGTTTGTACTTGTGGCAGGGTGAGCCGTGGTCCAGTTTGTACTTGTGGCAGGGTGAACCGTAGTCCCGTTTGTACTTGTGGCAGGGTGAGCCGAAGTCCAGTTTGTACTTGACAGAGGATGTAGTGTGAATCTAACTCATCACTCATACACGACCTGCGCTTTGCTACTACCTGTGTATGTTCCAGTTCCTTTCCTGACTGCCTTCCTTCCTTCCTTCCTTCCTTCCTTCCTTGCTTTCTTCCTTCTTTCCTTGCTTTCCTTCCTTCTTTTCTTCCTTACTTGCTTTCCTTTCTTCCTTGCTTTCCTTCCTTCCTTCCTTTCTTTCCTTCCTTTCTTCTAACCTTCCTTCCTTCCTTCCTTCCTTCGTTCTTTCTTCCTTACATTCCTTCCTTCCTTCTATCCACCCTTCCTTCCTTCTTTCTTCTTTTCTTTTCTTCCTTTCTTCCACCCTTCCGTTTTCCTTCTTTCTTTCCATCTTCTCTCTCTTTCTTCTTCCCTCCCTCCTTTTCTTCATTCCTATCTTCCTTTCTTCTTTCATGGCTTGCCTCCTTCCCTCCTTCATAGAACATACATGAAAACAGTCACATAAGCACTATGTGGAAACTACAAACAAGCCAGCAGGTAGAAGGATAAGCATATCAGGCAAGTAGCAGACGAGCCTGGCCCATGGCCCTTCTCCTGGAGTAGAAACACTCTCGGAACTCATCGAAGGCATATCAAAGGTATATCACCTGCAGGTGAGGTAATATAACGTTTTCTTCACAGTAGAGAAATTTTAATCAGAATTTAAGCAAACAATGTCTGAGGGGAAGACAGGATAATGACGTGGAAAATACTCAGCGGGTTGATTGAGCACACTATAACGGCTAATTAAAACAGGAGACAGAGATGGACATTAGGTAATGCTTCTTTAACTTTAGAATACCGGTAAATAAGCCGAATAAGCATCGCGAGGAAGTAGTGGAGACAACCTCTTTACGCAGTTTCAGAAGTAGGTATGATAGATGCCTTTCAAAGTTGAGAGACGGGGCCATGAGCTACCCTCCGACCCCCAGAAAAAAAAAAAACAGACGATGCGGCCAAAACAAAGACCAGAGTAGCGCACAACACACGATAAACACCAGAGTTATGCTCTGAACATCTGTGCCAAAATACCTGTGTGTGGAGTGTGTCCTCATGTGGTCCACCACTTTTAAGAGCCCTGGCAGGCAAAATATTTCCATATTTTTTCCCCATGTTGTGTTTTCAATTATCATACTTTTCCAGAAATAAATTGGAGCTGATCTATTTTTACTGGATGTGACCAACAATCATTCCTGGTCTGCAGGAAATTTTGTTCTGAATTATAGTTTTTTTTTCTGTAATTTTTTATGTATACAGGCAGAGCTTGAGTACACTGTATGTTTGCATGTGCCTAACAGTTAGCAAACGGGTGAAATTATTTACAAACATTATCTCTTAGTCCACAGCAGGATTCGAACCTGCAAACTCGGCATCGGAGTACACAGTAGTTTATCCACACAGTCATTGTGGAGTTTGCAGGTTCGAATCCTGCTGTTTACTGAGAGATAATGTATGCATGTATGTACTCAAAAATATGTGGTTGCAGGGGTCGAGGACGTCTCCTGGTCCAGCTTATGTACTTATGGATGTATGTATATACTTACATGTGCTTACCAGTATTTGGTTGCAGGGGTCGAGTAGAAGCTCCTGGCTCCACCTCTTCGCTGGCCGCTACTGCTTTCACTCTCTCTTGGCTTCGAGATCCTTATCGTGCCTCTTCTTAACGTTATGTATGGATCCTGTTTCTACCACTCCACTAAGACTGAAGAAATGCTTCCTAACATCCCTGTGACTCATTAGTGTTTTCAGTTTCCAGCTGTGTCCTAGTGTTTCTGTTTCCCGTCTGTCGTACAATCTCTCCCTCTCTCCCTGTCCTCCTTCCCAGTTCCTTATAGTATTTTGTACATTGTTATCATATCACTCTTAGTTTTTCTTCCCTTTATTGGCATCAGGTTTAGTTCCCTTAACCTCTTCTCATAGGACATACATACCTCTTAGCTCCGGGACTAATCTCGTTGTGAACCTCTGCACTTTGCCCAGTTTCTTGATATCCTTCACCAGGTGAAGGTTTCTTACTGGTGCTGCATACTCCAACATGGGCCTGATTATCTTATTTTTAACTGTTATCTTCTTGATGTGGCTGCAAAGCAACTTTGGGTCGGATTTGGCTTTCGATGTTATGTCATTCTCAAACTATTGATGAGCCTCTCTTATTACCCTTGAACATTAATATTCGTTTCTGTCTCTTCTGCTCACTACATGAGTTCCTTACCATATATAATGTTTCAATGTTCTAGCACTAACTGAACCATGAGCTCCTTGGTAAAAAAATCTCTCCTCTGCTTCCCGTCATTTTATAGCCTCTTAGCCATCACATTCGCTGAGTATGTACGTGTCAAGGTAATGAGAGCACATACATACAGAAGAACAGATGGTCATTGTCTACTAGGATTAATCGACTTTCTTAATACGTATAGGGGTAGCTAACTAGGAGCTAGGTTTCTGAAGTATCGCTTCTAGGAATATCTCACAGCACCAGACTATATTTATGGATGTGTGATGACAGTATTCTCGTTTTTTCACTCTCCAAAATTCTGTTCTCACTGACGTTTTACCTTGACAGTGATGTATGTATATACCTAAACACAGAATGTAGTACGTGTTTGGTGTTTGGAATATATATTAAACCAAGCTATTCTGCTGAATATACCTTAATCCTCATTGCTGATTGGTCTTCCACTTCGCTTTAAGCTGGTTCATGACACGGCCAGGAACTGCACACTTAAGCTGGTTCATGACAGGGCCCGGAACTGCACACTTAAGCTGGTTCATGACAGGGCCAGGAACTGCACACTTAAAATGGTTCATGCCACGGCCAGGAACTGCACACTTAAGCTGGTTCATGACACGGCCAGGAACTGCACACTTAAGCTGGTTCATGACACGGCCAGGAACTGCACACTTAAGCTGGTTCATGACAGGGCCAGGAACTGCACACGCTTAGGAGAGTGGAAAAATTACCAAAAATGCAGTATAATGCGATCCTTTGTTGACTACGTTTCACCCACAGTGTGCGAAACAGGTCTACCCAGGCACCCAAGTAGATCTGTTTGTGACTTGATAAACGCCACTCTGTGGGCGATACGTTGTCAATAAGGGATCGTATTATCCTGCATTTGTGTTTATTTTTCCATCACGTCGGTATATTATACCATTTATCTTCAGCCTTAGAAGAATACTTGTGCTCATGATACAGGCTCTATTATAACCATTTGAGCGCCCGTGTAAGGAGCTCTCCTGGAGTTTTCCTCACTCAGCTCTTTCCACTTCGCCGAAGCTTCTATTTGTAGCACTGATTTCATCTCCCATCCTGTTTGAAGGTAGTTTTATACGTATATCAAACAAGTATGTGTTAATGGCTGCATAATCAGGTTAATTCACTGACAGTCGTTCATTACGACTTATTCAGAATTTATGAACGATTGTGGCTGTAATAGAGATAAAAATCGATGTACCCATGAAAGGTTCTGAAACTGTCGGTTAGGTTAGGTTAGGTTAGGTTAGGTTAGGTTAGGCTATGTTAGGTTGGGTTAGGTTAGATTGGGTTAGGTTAGGTTAGGTTAGGTTAGGCTAGGTTAGGTTAGGCTATATTAGGTTAGGTTGGGCTAGGTTAGGTTGGGTTAGGTTGGGTTGAGTCAGATTAGTTTAGGTTAGGTTGGGTTAGGTTAGGTTAGGTTAGGCTATGTTAGGTTAGGTTAGGTTAGGTTAGGTTAGGTTAGGTTGGGTTAAGTTAGGTTGGGTTAGGTTGGATTAGATTAGTTTAGGTTAGGTTGGGTTAGGTTTGGTTAGATTAGGCTATGTTAGGTTAGGTTCGGTGGCCGTTGATGAAGACTTGACACAGAAGTATTGTCTGGGAAATCATTATTGTACAAGCTAGTAACTCGGTGGTACAACGCTGGAGAGTCTGCGTGCCAGGACCGAGGTTAGGGTCTCCAGCCATTCTTCTATTTATTCAAGTTATGATAAATATAGTTACTACTCATGCTACGTTCCACCTATACGAGGCTTTACCAGTCACTTGATAAAACCACATAAAGGCGAAACGTTTTACTAAGAAATGTGTCCCGTTGTTAAATGTGTCTTATTATCCTTATCGACCAAGCTTGCCTTTTCTCCCCTCACTCCCTCTGTAGCTCCTGCCCTCTCCATAATCCCTTTTTAAACCCTTCTCCCCCTTCCTTCGTTTCTTCTATTCTTCGTCTCCCCTCGTCCGTGCTGCATCATTCGCAAAAGGACGAGCATTCAGATGCTCGTCCCTCAGCTCAAAACGACATCTGAATTGTGTCTTGTCGTTTTGAGATGCCAAGTCACGTGAAGAGACGGAGGAAGAGAGGGGAGGGAGGAAGAGGGGAATTAAAAGAGAGAGAGGGGAAGGAAGAAGGGACGGAGGGGGAAAAATGTGTGGGGTAGCGACAGAATGGGAAATCTTAGTAATGTTTCTGCAGAGATGTGTAATTGAAAAATAAAGAAATCTTTCTTCGGCGTATTAATCCTAGAGGATTAATAACCCCAGATTACTCAGTGGGATTACTCAATGGAATTACTCTGTGGGATTACTCAGTAGGATTACTCAGTGAGATTATTCATCTGGAATAAGTAACACTTAGACATCAGTGGCTAATCCTACCTTAAACCTTCACAGTGCACATTTTATGTGCCCATATCACCTCTGTACCTCAAGACCATAGTCAATATATAAGTATGTTATGCGCACATAGCATAAGTAAAAAACCTTACCTCCTTACTTACTAACCCCCAAAAAAGAGTTACGAATCCAAAATAGCTAAAATAGTGTGGTTGCAATGTGGTCCTGAGTTGCTATCCCAGGTCACACACCTAGGATAGCAAACTGGGATAGATACATATGCAACAATCTGGGTATCTTTATTATAGGCTTAATCAAATTCAGGAACATAATGGGAAATCAGAAGAACTATATGCAAAAGATGAAGTAATCAGTCCCATAGTCTTCAAGGCTGAGGGACTGATTACCTCAGCTTTTGTATATAGTTCTCCTGACTTCCCATTACGTCTTTGAATCTGTATTGATAAAACCCACTAGATGGCAAAACGTCTACAGTAAAGATACCCAGATGTTGCACATGTGTCTAATTCTCCACCTAACGGTGGGATAACTAATATGAATGGAATTGCTTCTAGGACAACATGGGCTGTGAATGTTTAGAGATTTGTATAAACTTTTCATCTTGCCCAGGATTGATCCTGGTCGTGGTTGTTAACCTTATGTGGTTGCCCTGACCAGCCCCTGACACTAGTGTGCTACCCCTAAGCTAGGCTTTGTATTGATCTAATGTGCTGTCCTTGAGCTACCAGGTGTGAAAGACACATGTGCTACTCACAGTTGATGCATAATGCTCTGGCACCTATATAATGCTAAATGAACAGGCCAACAGATGTAAGGAAATGAAAACCAGGTACCTACTTGCTGTTAAATGAAGAGGAGCAGCAGGTGTAAGGAACTACAAAACAGGCACGTATTTACTGCAAAATGAACAACAGGGGCAGTAGAGATTAGAAACTGGAGCCCAGGTACCTACTTACTGCTTGATGAATAGGGGCAGCAGGTGCAGGAAGAGCGAGGACCAGGTACCTGCTTATTGCTAGGTAAACAGAGGCAGCAAGTGTAAGAAGACTTACACCGTACGTCTTGGTTCACCTCAGTATCGATCCTTTTTTAAGATGTGTGTGTGTGTGTGTGTGTGTGTGTGCGAATAATTTTCTTGGGCTAAGAAAATAGATATGATTTGTATGATGTAAGTAGAGATATGTGGCATGCAAAGAGTATGTTTCAATTTACTCGGCGTATGTCACACTCCCATATAGGCTCCCTCCCAACCAGCGAACCGGATGCTACGATTTTAACGATCGATAGGGCACCCGTCGTTAAATTAGTACCTTGGTTCATTAACCAATCACAGGCAAGCCCACCAAAGCTGAAGCAACGTGGTTCACTTGCGGTAACCATTGGCAGACTTGCCTACCTGCTGGTTGAGTACGGTGCACTCTCTCTGGCTACTGCTTTGCCATCTGTCACCGTAGTGTACACTTATTATTCTATATGTACATAGTGTACATATCTGTATATAGTGGGAGAAGGGAAAATGTACGTTATAGTCTCCTGCTGAGTTTGTTTGCTCCAATTCCCATTACGACCAGGTCTCACAGGCCATTCATCACCAGTGTTCATAATAAGATAGTTTACAGTTCTGTTACGCTTGGAACACCACAGGATAATTCTAGGTGGGACCTAGGAAGAGAGGAACTCCTACAAGAGTACCAAAACTTTTCCACTGCGATCCTAGTGTTCTGGAGGGAGGAGATCTCAGGACAGCTTCCAACGGAAGGATCCCAGTATATTAAATAACAAAAAAAAAATATGTATGTAACAAAAAAGTATGTTCCTTAGGGATAGGGAGGGATATCCAAGGGTAGATATTCCCGGCATCCCCAGTATGGTCCCAGGAGGTCCCAGGATTCTACAAAACGTCACCTCCTCCCGCCTCAGGTACTCACTGCCTGACGATACCATCAGCACTCTTTGGCCCGGTAAATTGACGTCTCCACCACCTGCTTCTCACCTCCATCTTAAGAACTTTATATATATAGTATATAGTATATATATATATATATATATATATATATATATATATATATATATATATATATATATATATATATATATATATATATATATATATATATATATATATATATATATATATATATATATGTAAAATTAACAGAAGAAAATGGATCGAAATGAAGTCCTCTTGATCTGAGGATGTAAAGCTACCCTCCTCTTCCTCGGATCATCTCTGGTTATCTTTTCATTTACCAGGAGTTGTATGACGCTTCCGAATTTAGCGTTATCTTATTAACACAGCAATGACGATACTGAGTGAGCATATTGAAAGTGCACTCGAGTACTCAAGGTTTGAGCACTCGAGGCTTGAGCACTTAATGTCTGAGCACTCGAGGTTTGAGCACTCAAGGTTTGAACCCGAGGTTTGAGCACTCGAGGTTTGAGCACTTAAAGTTTGAGCACTCGAGGTTTGAGCACTCGACGTTTGAACACTCGAAGTTTGAGCCCCCGAAGTCTGAGCACGCGAAGTTTGAGCACTCGTGGCTTGAGGACTCGAGGCTTAAACACTCAAGGTTTGAGCATTCAAGGATTGAGCACTCGAGGCTTGAGCACCTATGATAATAGATACACACACACACACACACACACACACACACACACACACACACACACACACACACACACACACACACACACACACACACACACACACACATTTGAGTATCACACTGCTATCACATATTTCTTACCATGTACCTGAGCAATATTTCCCAAGTGAGTCTCGTTTTAAAAATTTACTACACATATTATTCTAGTTCTGTCGTTCCCTGACACTGATGTATTTTTCTCACGAATACGATGTACTATTTTTTTAAGTGGTGGGAGGAAAGGGGCTGTCTGTTTCACATCGCCTGTGAGAAATCTCTCATTTTTTTGCCAAGTCGCTTTGTTAAACCTCTCAGCTCCTTGACTCGATGTGTTTCATAAAGGAATGATGTTCTAAAGTGGTAACTGCATGGCCGGGGGTAGAGCTTTAAGTGGTAACTTCATGGCCGGGGTAGAGCTTTAAGTGGTAGCTTCATGGTCGGGGTAGAGCTTTAAGTGGTAGCTTCATGGTCGGGGTAGAGCTTTAAGTGGTAGCTTCATGGTCGGGGTAGAGCTTTAAGTGGTAACTTCATGGTCGGGGTAGAGATTTAAGTGGTAACTTCATGGTCGGGCTAGAGCTTTAAGTGGTAACTTCATGGTCGGGGTAGAGCTTTAAGTGGTAACTTCATGACCGGGGCTAGAGCTTTAAGTGGTAACTTCATGGTCGGGGTAGAGCTTTAAGTGGTAACTTCATGGTCGGGGTAGAGCTTTAAGTGGTAACTTCATGACTGGGGCTAGAGCTTTAAGTGGTAACTTCATGGTCGGGGTAGAGCTTTAAGTGGTAACTTCATGGTCGGGGGTAGAGCTTTAAGTGGTAACTTCATGGTCGGGGTAGAGCTTTAAGTGGTAACTTCATGGTCGGGGTAGAGCTTTAAGTGGTAACTTCATGGCCGGGGGTAGAGATTTAAGTGGTAACTTCATGGTCGGGGGTAGAGCTTTAAGTGGTAACTTCATGGTCGGGGTAGAGCTTTAAGTGGTAACTTCATGGTCGGGGTAGAGCTTTAAGTGGTAACTTCATGGCCGGGGGTAGAGATTTAAGTGGTAACTTCATGGTCGGGGGTAGAGCTTTAAGTGGTAACTTCATGGTCGGGGTAGAGCTCACAGTAGAGCTTTAAGTGGTAACTTCATCGTCGGGGATAGAGCTTTAAGTGGTCACTTCATTTCGGGGATAGAGCTTCAAGTGGTAACTTCATGGTCGGGGGTAGAGCTTTAAGTGGTAACTTCATGGTCGGGGGTAGAGCTTTAAGTGGTAACTTCATGGTCGGGGATATTCATGATTAAAATAATAATAGTTGCAGTGTGTATATATATATATATATATATATATATATATATATATATATATATATATATATATATATATATATATATATATATATATATATATATATATATATATATATATGTCGTGCCGAATATGTAAAACTGATCAATTAGCAAGAACTCATTTAAAAATAAGTCCTTTCTGAAATTTTCTCTTATACGTTTAAAGATATATTTTTTTCATTAATGTTAATGTAAAAAATTTTAAGTTTGCACCAAAAGAATCTTAGAAAACTTACCTAACCTTATTATAACAAGAGCAATTTATTTTAGGCTAACCCAACTAAATATATTTTAAATACGTTTACAATAATTTAATACTAAACAAACACAATCAAATATATTTTTTTTCGTTAGGTTTAGAATGATTTTGGCGAAATTATTGCATACACAAATTTTCACTTGTCCTATATGGCAAGATGAGCGTTGCTACTTACGCTAAGATCGCAAGTTCTGCCTATTCGGCACGACATATATATATATATATATATATATATATATATATATATATATATATATATATATATATATATATATATATATATATATATATATATATATATATACTAGACATCACTCACATCTCATGTACTGCATATGCCATCTTTATATCAACAATGTATCTCTTAAACCTTTTTGTACCATATTATGTAATAAAATATACCTATATATATACCTATATATTTATATATATATATATATATATATATATATATATATATATATATATATATATATATATATATATATATATATATATATATAGAGGTGTGTGTGTGTGTGTGTGTGTGTTATTATTATTATTATTATTAATTATAAAAGCAGTGAGCAGAGTGGCCGGCAGCAATCTCTGCTTCCATTCCTTAACTCATCAACTTGGTTTCTAGCTTCTCATTTTAGCTTCGTGTACTTGTGCTATACGACCCGGCCAGTTCAGGTTACCCAGTTGTTAGCTTCTCTGGGATCTGTTGCGGCGGACTCTACCAATCTGGAATATGAATATTAAATTCTCGAGGTAATCTGGCGAATGGAAGCGGAGGTGGGGCCATCTGTCTGGAGGTCTGACAACTCTGAGGTCATTGACAACGGTGGAGGTCACTGTGAGGTCATCATTTGTCTCTGTGTCTCCATGCGAGTTATTACGTGCATATATAAATGTACGTGTGTGTACACTATTCCATTTATTGTTCGCGTTTGAGTCAGTTTAAGCTTGAGTTGATGGTATGTTCATAAATGGAATATTTTACTTTATACTCAATTTATTACATGCCCAAAATACCTTACTGACGGGAATTTTGTCATATATGAGACATTTTTTACAATGACCTATGTAGGTCTTGTGATGCTGCCTCTCACAGTGTGAGCTGTGGGTATACAATACCTCTCACAGTGTGAGCTGTGGGTATACAATACCTCTCACAGTGTGAGCTGTGGGTATACAATACCTATCTGAAGATGAGCTGTGGGTATAAAATGCCTCTTACAGTGTGAGCTGTGGGTATACAATACCTCTCACAGTGTGAGCTGTGGGTATACAATACCTCTCACAGTGTGAGCTGTGGGTATACAATACCTCTCACAGTGTGAGCTGTGGGTATACAATACCTCTCACAGTGTGAGCTGTGGGTATACAATACCTCTCACAGTGTGAGCTGTGGGTGTGCAATACCTCTCACAGTATGAGCTGTGGGTATACAATACCTATCTGAAGATGAGTGTGAGCCTCTTGTGTGAGCTGTGGGTGTGTAATACCTCTCACAGTATGAGCTGTGGATATACAATACCTCTCACAGTGTGAGCTCTGGGTGTGCAATACCTCTCACAGTATGAGCTGTGGGTATACAATACCTATCTGAAGATGAGCTGTGGGTATAAAATGCCTCTTACAGTGTGAGCTGTGGGTATACAATACCTCTCACAGTGTGAGCTGTGGATACACAATACCTATCTGAAGATGAGCTGTGGGTATACAATACCTCTCACAGTGTGAGCTGTGGATACACAATACCTCTCACAAGATGAGCTGTGGATACACAATACCTCTCACAAGATGAGTTGTGGATACACAATACCTCTCACAAGATGAGCTGTGGATACAGAATGCCTCTCACAAGATGAGCTGTGGGTATATAATACCTCTCACAGTGTGAACTGTAGATACACAATACCTCTCACAAGATGAGTGTGGATACACAGTACCTCTCACAAGATGAGCTGTGGGTATATAATACCTCTCACAAGATGAGCTGCGGGTATATAATACCTCTCACAGTGTGAGCTGTAGATACACAATACACAAGATGAGCTGCGGGTATATAATACCTCTCACAGTGTGAACTGTAGATACACAATACCTCTCACAAGATGAGTGTGGATACACAGTACCTCTCACAAGATGAGCTGTGGGTATATAATACCTCTCACAAGATGAGCTGCGGGTATATAATACCTCTCACAGTGTGAGCTGTAGATACACAATACCTCTTACAAGATGAGCTGTGGGTATACAGTACCTCTCACAAGATGAGCTGCGGGTATATAATACCTCTCACAGTGTGAGCTGTAGATACACAATACCTCTTACAAGATGAGCTGTGGGTATACAATACCTCTCACAAGATGAGCTGTGGATACACAATACCTCTCATAGCAAACTTTAAAGGATAACACTGACAACAGTAGGGCTAGACTCTTCTACCTTCACTATCCCTTTCAGTCCACCTACCTTCCACTTGACACTATTATTAAGAGACACACTTCGATTCATTTATCTTCCACTTTAAAATGGGTTAAGAATGCACTTCAAACCACTTACTATCTGCTACTTGACACAAGTTTACCCAAAGGTAAACTTCAAAAGCACTGAACCTAGTATACCAATTGACCTTAAGTCTTACCAGGGTACCTCAGTATAGTTAACCAGAACGGGAACACTTCTCAAGTACTCTAAACTCTTAAATGTTTAGAGTACTTGAGTACCACTTAAAGATTATTTTACATAGGATACTCTAGTGAATAACTAACTAATAACACTATAAAAATTATCTGTATACTAACCGTGGTATACCGCCGAGTTTTAATTATGACAGTGATACTGAGAGTTGAGACTTGAGGTTTACAGATGAATACTGAGTGAAATACAGTGATACATAGAGTGAAATACAGGATGCATAGAGTGAAACACAGTATACATAGAGTGAAACACAGTATACATAGAGTGAAATACAGGGATACAGTGAGTAAGATACAAGATACACAAAGTAAAATACAGGACACAGAGTGAAATAAGAATACATTGAGTGAAATCCAGGGATACACAGAGTGAAATACAGGGCTACATAGAGCAAAATGCAGGTATGCATAAAGTAAAAAACAGGGATACACGGAGTGAAATACTGAGATACACAGAGTGAAATACTGAGATAC
>NC_091296.1:54708506-54728506 GCF_038502225.1 Cherax quadricarinatus
ACGTTCTCTGTCTAACTTCTCTCGTTATTCTCTCCTGTTTCTGCAAGACTTATCGAACATGTAACAAAACGTTTTTCGTTCACAGACGAAAATAACAACTGCATTAATGTTATTAATTTTAAATAAATTCTCCTTTTTTTTATGAACAAATAAGTGATATATCTGAGTAAGGATTGAAGATAAAAATATTTCCCACTTCATGATTTTATTTTTTGGTTTACATCAGGTGGAAAAACAGACACAAATGGAGTATAATTCGATGCTTTATTGACTACGTTTCGCCCACAGTGAGAACTTTATCAAGTCACAGGCAGATTTACCTGAGCAAAGAGTACATGAGTAAGTGATTATGGAGAGTCAGTTCCTGTTTAATGGATGACTGAAAGTTGTCAGTCAGTTGATCTGTGATGAATGACTGGAAGCTGTCAGTCAGTTGCTCTGTGATGAATGACTGGAAGCTGTCAGTCAGTTGCTCTGTGATGAATGACTGGAAGCTGTCAGTCAGTTGCTCTGTGATGAATGACTGGAAGCTGTCAGTCAGTTGCTCTGTGATGAATGACTGGAAGCTGTCAGTCAGTTGCTCTGTGATGAATGACTGGAAGCTGTCAGTCAGTTGCTCTGTGATGAATGACTGGAAGCTGTCAGTCAGTTGCTCTGTGATGAATGACTGGAAGCTGTCAGTCAGTTGCTCTGTGATGAATGACTGGAAGCTGTCAGTCAGTTGCTCTGTGATGAATGACTGGAAGCTGTCAGTCAGTCAGTTGCTCTGTGATGAATGACTGGAAGCTGTCAGTCAGTTGCTCTGTGATGAATGACTGGAAGCTGTCAGTCAGTTGCTCTGTGATGAATGACTGGAAGCTGTCAGTTAGTTGCTCTGTGATGAATGACTGGAAGCTGTCAGTCAGTTGCTCTGTGATGAATGACTCGAAGCTGTCAGTCATCTGCTCTGTGATGAATGACTGGAAGCTGTCAGTCAGTTGCTCTGTGATGAATGACTGGAAGCTGTCAGTTAGTTGCTCTGTGATGAATGACTGGAAGCTGTCAGTCAGTTGCTCTGTGATGAATGACTGGAAGCTGTCAGTCAGTTGATCTGTGATGAATGACTGAAAGCTGTCAGTTAGCTGCTCTGTGATAAATGACTGGAAGCTGTCAGCTGCTCTGTGATGAATGACTGGAAGCTGTCAGCTGCTCTGTGATGAATGACTGGAAGTTGTCAGTCAGTTGCTCTGTGATGAATGACTGGAAGCTGTCAGTCAGTTGCTCTGTGATGAATGACTGGAAGCTGTCAGTTAGCTGCTCTGTGATGAATGACTGGAAGCTGTCAGCTCTGTGATGAATGACTAGTTGGGCAAGTAGGATTTGAGACGAACCTGCACGGGATGGGCAAGTGTGTATGTTATTATGTAGGATAACGATGAAGAAGTGTCTATGTCCTTAAAGCCAGTGTTTTGGTTAAAATTGTTAAATATACAGATGAGTAATGATTCCAAGAACCTGAGGTACTGAATGTCTTCTTCCCTGGCGATAAGGCTTGCTTGTCTGTGGTTGATTAAGTGGTTGTGGAAGTTTTGGTGTGGAAGACCGAGGTTGAGTGATCCAAAGAGAACACAAAACTGCTGCGATTTTGTTATCGGTAATGATGGAAGTTAGTGGTAACCAGCCCATTGTTCCCGGCTTTGTGGTCACCTTCCAGGACACTCTTGGTTATGGAAGAACACTTACGGAACTTGTCAAGAGGATTAAGACACGATGTGCAGTACTCTGCTATCTTTATTTCGGAACGTTTTGCCTTCACAGTAAGCTTCTAAAGACGAATACAGAAGGGACTAAAATTGAAGATATCCAAAGCAATGGAGAGGGAAGGAGTCTTGAGATGGTGAATCTATCAGCCTTGAGAAGTGTCCAGCTCGAAGCATGAGGCTTGTGCCTTTTATATTGGCATCAGTTGCATCTGTTGTACAAGTGTCTTATCCATCAACTTGTTACTGATGTCTATCGCTCTCGAAATCGTAATAACACAATCAGAGATAAACCACGATTGCTAACCCACTCACTCGCTTTGGTTTCAACAACCCCCTTCCCTACTCTGGTTTGTTTTGATATTTTAATATGGTGCTATCAAGGGAACTTGGAAACCAAACATTAGGGTTCTGAGCACTATCAAGAAACACACACATACACACACAAACACACACAAAGTTAAGTATACCAGTGCAGTTTGTGAATAAACGGTTTACAAAACCTACAAGTTTATAAATTATAGACTTGTGTGACATTTGAGTATATTATGGAAACGTTTCGCCACGAAGTGGCTTCTTCAGTCCAATGCATAGAAAGGTGGAAGATGAGGAAGCGTTTGAGGTAATCAGTCCCTCAGTCTGGAGTCGATATGTTTAGTCAATCAATCAAGATTGATGGACTAAACGCATAAACCAATGAGCTTTCTTCTTCTTCTCTTCTTCTTCTTACCTATGCTATGCAATACCCAAAAGTTGACGGGACTGATCACCTTCACTCAGCACAAAGGAACTGATCACCTATCAAGCTGGAGGGACAGTATACTTTTCCGCCTCTTTCACTGTCTCTGGAGCAAAATATAAGTTGAAAAAAAATACTCAGCAAAACATGGCCTGATTAGGCTCTACATAGAGCGAAACATGACTTGAAAAAGGTCTATCACAGAGCGTAACAAGGCTTCATAAAGATCTACCATGAGCAAAATGTGACTTCATCATCAAATATTACATAGAGCGAAACGTGACTTGAAAAAGCTTTCAGTTAATTTAGAAAGAGAACAGCGCGGAATGAGCGTTACAGCTGAGTTACAGAGAGTGGAAGTTGCCACGAGTGTTGTGTTACACACGGTGTGGAATGAGGGTATATTAAGGGTCGCGTAAATAAAACGATAAACGGGGTCAGCGAAACTGTGACCAGGATTTTCAATTCATAGTGTATTTCTTGTGAATAAACTGAGAGAGTCAATATGTGTGTCGTGTTTGTCGCTGCCTGATAACGGGGAGAGCGCGTAACGACAGCCACCCAGCAGTCAAGTAAGCTGTTTTAATTGAAAACAAACACTCATTAGCTCAGGCAAACATAGCTCGTTAAAATCAAACGAGTTGGCGAGCATAGCAAGCGAGGGATGCAATAAACAGCTACTTATGATCCTCAGGTCTCAACACCCTGATGCCCACACACGCACACACACACAACCACACATACACACACACACAACCACACATACACACACACACAACCACACACACACACACACACAACCACACATACACACACACACACAACCACACATACACACACACACACACACACACACACACACACACAACCACACATACACACACACACAACCACACATACACACACACACAACCACACACACACACACACACACAGAGTGGGCACCTGTGACCAGCGGGGTCCCACAGGGGTCAGTCCTAGGACCAGTGCTGTTTCTGGTATTTGTGAACGACATGACGGAAGGAATAGACTCTGAGGTGTCCCTGTTTGCAGATGACGTGAAGTTGATGAGAAGAATACACTCGATCGAAGACCAGGCAGAACTACAAAGGGATCTGGACAGGCTGCAGACCTGGTCCAGCAATTGGCTCCTGGAGTTCAATCCCACCAAGTGCAAAGTCATGAAGATTGGGGAAGGGCAAAGAAGGCCGCAGACGGAGTACAGTCTAGGGGGTCAGAGACTACAAACCTCACTCAAGGAAAAATATCTTGGGGTGAGTATAACACCAGGCACATCTCCTGAAGCGCACATCAACCAAATAACTGCTGCAGCATATGGGCGCCTAGCAAACCTCAGAACAGCATTCCGACATCTTAATAAGGAATCGTTCAGGACCCTGTACACCGTATACGTTAGGCCCATATTGGAGTATGCGGCACCAGTTTGGAACCCACACCTAGCCAAGCACGTAAAGAAACTAGAGAAAGTGCAAAGGTTTGCAACAAGACTAGTCCCAGAGCTAAGAGGTATGTCCTACGAGGAGAGGTTAAGGGAAATCAACCTGACGACACTGGAGGACAGGAGAGATAGGGGGGACATGATAACGACATACAAAATACTGAGGGGAATTGACAAGGTGGACAAAGACAGGATGTTCCAGAGTTTGGACACAGTAACAAGGGGACACAGTTGGAAGCTAAAGACACAGATGAATCACAGGGATGTTAGGAAGTATTTCTTCAGCCACAGAGTAGTCAGTAAGTGGAATAGTTTGGGAAGCGATGTAGTGGAGGCAGGATCCATACATAGCTTTAAGCAGAGGTATGATAAAGCTCACGGCTCGGGGAGAGTGACCTAGTAGCGATCAGTGAAGAGGCGGGGCCAGGAGCTCGGACTCGACCCCCGCAACCTCAACTAGGTGAGTACAACTAGGTGAGTACACACACACACACACACACACACACACACACACACACACACACACACACACACACACACACAACCACACATACACACACACACAACCACACATACACACACACAACCACACACACACACACACACACACACACACACACACACACACACACACACACACACACACACACACACACACACACACACACACGAGAGGATGGAAGCAGAGAAGTGGGAGGAGAGAGCTGAAGCTGCCGAAGCCAGGATGCAGACTCTAGAAACTGAAATAAAAGCGCTGAAGCAACATACATGACCAGTGACCAGAAAAGACTTAGAATTTCTAGCAGGTACACCAGCAGAAAGCGAGGGGATACAAGACTTGTTGAGGCCATATCAGGCCAGGAAATGTCGAGTAATGAAAGGGGCATGTTGCTGGGCACAAGGACAGCAGTTAGTGAGGGGGGTGTAGGTGAGGAAAGTGACTGGCTCCCGACAGAGGCGCGTACACGCCTCACGGATATACAGGAGATAGTAAGGGAAGCAATGACTATGTATAAATGGGACCCAGAGTTGCGGAGGTAAAAACAGTGGGAGGAGAAGAGGGAGAGATCAGTCTTTATACTCGAGCTTCAAGAGAGCAAAGGGAGGATATACGATGAAAGACGGCAAAGAGAAAAAATGAGATTGAAAATATCACCAAACAAACAGGAGAGGAAGACATGACTGAGCTGATCAATTTTTTTTTAGAGAACAGAGGGGGTATTCGAGGGGAAGAAATCTTCCAGTCAAGATGATTTTCAAGAGAGAAACAGTGCTGAACAGGATCCTGCAGGGAAAACCACTGCTAAAGGAATCATCAACATACCTGAGGGTGTTTCTAGATCGCGACAGACCGAGAACAGAATGACAGAAGATGAGAGAGAGGACACAAAAAAAAGTTAGCAGGGGACAACCAGAGTCGAGAGGAGCAACCAATGCAAGCACCCACAGAACCACCCACAGAACCACCCGCAGAGCCCAGCAACCAAATAAATTACCACAAAACACACCACATTCCACACTCATTGCCCACACCTCTCCCAACGCATTAGAACCCCACAGCACCCAGCCAGGTCTCCCACTCCCCACATATCCCCCAGAATACAATGTTGGAGAGGAAACTGAAGGTTTAGTACACCAAAGCTGACAGAATAATGAATAAGTGGGATAAGTTGCACAAATGAATCACAGAGACATCACTAGACATCATAGCTCTCATGGAAACCAAGCTTACGGGACTGATAACAGACGCCATCTTTCCAACTGGATATCAGATCCTCAGGAAAGACAGAGAGGATAGAGGGGGTGGAGGAGTTGCACTACTCGTCAAAAACCAATGGAATTTTGAGGAATTGATAATGGAAGACAGAGGAGAAGCAAGGGACTAAGTAATAGGAACACTTCAGACTGCAGGTCCCAATGTGATGGCTGCAGTGATGTATATCCCACCACCGAACAGCAGGAGGCGAAGATAAGAATATGACGAGAATAACAGAGACATGGTCAACGCACTCGCCGAAGTTGCAAGAAGGGCCCACGTGGACATTAAAGTGAAAGCCAACTCAGACCTGAAGCTGCTGAACAGTCACATCAGGAGGAAAACAATAGTTAAAGACCAGATAATCAGGCAGCGGAAGGATTCATGGAAAATCACAAGAAACGACCGAGAAGTGTGTGAAGAGCGGGAGATTTAAAGAAATATTTACAGTGGAGACAGAAAGGACTCCAAGTGCTAGACACAATACATACAACCGAGGAGGAGGTGAAGAGGTTGGTATGTGAACTAGATACCTCAAAGGCGATGGGGTCGGACAATATATCTCTGTGGGTCCTTAGAGAGGGAGCAGAGGCACTCTCTGTACCACTAACAACAATCTTCAACCCGTCTATCGAAACAGGGTGACCTGAGGTGTGGGAGACAGCAATTGTAGTCCAAATTTTTAAGAAAGAAAACAGGCGCGAAAAATTAAACTACAGACCGGTGTCACTGACATGTATAGTATGCAAAGTCAAGGAGATTATCAGAAGAGTGGTGAAGCACCTCGAAAGGAATGAGCTTATCAACGACTACCAGCACGGTTTCAGGGACGGGAAATCCTGTGTCACAAACCTACTGGAGTTCTATGACAAGGTGAATGCATTATGGCAAAAGAGAGATGGGTGTGTAGACTGCTTTTTATTGGACTGTAGGAAGGTTTTTGACACAGTTCCACACAAGAGATTAGTGCATAATCTGGAGGACCAGGCAGGTATAACAGGGAAGGCACTGATATGGATCAGAGAATACCTGACAGGGAGGCAACAACGAGTCATGGTACGTGACGAGGTGTCAAAGGGGGCGCCTGTGACGAGTGGGATTCCACAGGGGTCACTCCTAGGACGGGTGCTGTTTCTGGTATAAGTGAAGGACTTGACGGAAGGGATAGACTCAGAAGTCTATCCCTTCAATCAAGCTAATGAAGAGAATTCAGTCGGATGAGGATCAGGCAGGGCTGCAAAGGGATCTGGACAGGCGGCAAGCCTGGTCCAGCAACTGGCTTCTTAGAGTTTAACCCCACCAAGTGCAAAGTCATGAAGATCGGGGAAGGGCAAAGAAGACCGCAGACAGAGTACAGGCCAAGGGGGCCGAAGACTGCACACCTCATTCAAGGAAAAGAATCTTGGGGTGAATATAATACCGAGCACATCTCCTGTAGTGCACATCAACCAAATAACTGCTGCAGGATTTGGGCGATTAACAAACTTCAGAAAAGCGTTCCGGCACCTCAGTAAGGAATCATTCAGGTCTCTATAAACAGTGTACGTCAGGTCCATAGCGGAGTATGCAGCACCAGTCTGAAACTCACACCTAGTCAATCACGTCAAGAAATTAAAGAAAGTGGAAAGGTTTACAGTGAGATTAGTCCCGGGGCTAAGGGGCATGTCCTGCGAGGAGAGGTTAAGGGAAATCGACCTGACGACACCTGAGGATAAGAGAGAGAGAAAGTGGGGAGATATGATAACAACTTATAACATACTGAGAGGAATTGACAAGGTGGACAGAGACAGAATGTTCCAGAGATGGGACACGGCAATAAGGGGTCACAAAAGGAAATTGAAGACTCAGATGAGTCACAGAGATGTTAGGAAGTATTCTTTCAGTCATAGAGTTGTCAGGAAGTGGAATAGTCTTTAGAGTGATGTAGTGGAGGCAGGATCCATACATAGCTTTAAGAAGATGTACGACAGGGCTCAGGGAGAAAGGAGAGAGTGACCTAGTAGCGACCAGTGAAGAGGCGGGGCCAGGGGCTGTGAATCGACCCCTGCAACCACAATTAGGTGAATACAGTTAGGTGAGTACACACACACACAAGCTATGTACAGATTAAACTGCCTTTTTCTGTTTTTCAGTTAAATTGCATTTTGTAGGCGCGACGTATTTGGGTGTCAGGAGCAGCAGGGTGAGGGGCCCCTCCTACCTGCCGCAAACGTAAATGTGGTCGCAGCAGCACTGCCGCAGGAATATTGCCGTGGCAGCACTGCTGCAGGAACATTGCCGTAGCAGCACTGCCGCAGGAACATTGCTGTAGCAACACTGCCGCAGGAACAGTGCCGTACCAACACTGCCGCAGGAACATTGCCGTAGGGGCACTGCCTCAGGAACAGTGCCGTAGCAACACTGCCGCAGGAACAGTGCCGTAGCCGCAGGAACATTGCTGTAACAGCACTGCCGCAGGAACATTGCCGTAGCAGCACTGCCGCAGGAACAGTGCCGTAGCAACACTGCCGCAGGAACATTGCCGTAGGGGCACTGCCTCAGGAACAGTGCCGTAGCAACACTGCCGCAGGAACAGTGCCGTAGCAGCACTGCCGCAGGAACATTGCCGTAGCAACACTGCCGCAGGAACATTGCCGTAGCGGCACTGCCGCAGGAACATTGCCGTAGCAACACTGCCGCAGGAACATTGTTGTAGCAGCACTGCCGCAGGAACAGTGCCGTAGCAGTACTGCCGCAGGAACATTGCTGTAACAGCACTGCCGCAGGAACATTGCCGTAGCAGCACTGCCGCAGGAACAGTGCCGTAGCAACACTGCCGCAGGAACATTGCCGTAGGGGCACTGCCGCAGGAACACTGCCGTAGCAACACTGCCACACGAACAGTGCCGTAGCAGCACTGCCGCAGGAACATTGCCGTAGCAACACTGCCGCAGGACAGCGGCAGCGGCGAGGCAATTGTACACGCAAACGAAAATATACTCGAGCCTTTACTGAGAGGATAATGAGTGTTATTGGTGGTCTGTGAATGAGGGGTGTGTGAGGGAGAGTGTGAGGGAGAGTGTGAGGGAGAGTGTGAGGGAGAGTGTGAGGGAGAGTGTGAGGGAGAGTGTGAGGGAGAGTGTGAGGGAGAGTGTGAGGGAGAGTGTGAGGGAGGGTGTAAGGGAGAGTGTGAGGGAGGGTGTAAGGGAGAGTGTGAGGGAGGGTGGGAGGGGGAGTGTGAGGGAGGGTGAAAGGGAGAGTGTGAGGGAGAGTGTGAGGGAGGGTGTAAGGGAGAGTGTGAGGAAGGGTGTAAGGGAGAGTGTGAGGGAGAGTGGGAGGGGGAGTATGAGGGAGGGTGTAAGGAAGAGTGTGAGGGAGGGTGGAAGGGGGAGTATAAGGGAGGGTGTAAGGGAGAGTGTGAGGGAGTGTGTGAGGAGAAAAAGCAGTGAATAAGTGAGAAAAACTGTTATGAAAAATAAGTAAGAGGAATTAAGTAGTGTGGGATTTCTTCTATTCAGCAACTCAGGTAGCAATTATCAATGACAGATCTGAACTCTTCTTGCCAAAGCACTCTTAATACCTATCCTTCCCTGTACAACTGACAGATACAAGTTCTGCGGACTAATGAGTAATATACATATCATTCCCTGCAGAACTCTGCTTTAAGTTTGCAGTTCATGGAATAACCACTTACCAACTGAGTATGTTTACCACAATAAATCCCCTCTTCTTAGGACGCCCACACCATGACCTGTATATCTGTCAGGGTATATATGCTGAGAGTTTGTTTTAAGTTCTATTTTAGGAATTATTTTACTCTTGATTGGTAGTGAAGAGGTTACATGCAGCTCTAATGACCTTCGTGTAGTCGATAGCCTTTAAGCCCAATTAAAAAAATTATGCTGAGGGATTTTACACACCCAGTTTGCTGCTTCCACGGATAGAATTATATTATCACTCACTATAAAACCATTCATTTACGTTTTTTATATTTTATATGGCACAGGATTATGGTTGTGTTTGTGTCAGCTGATATACCTTTGATATACCACTTATGAGTGGTATATCATCGTCCGGCCTTGGGCCAGGCTTGTCTGTTGATTGCCTGGTCCAACAGGCTGTTACTGCTGGTAGCCCGCTGACCTACATATTCATCACAGCCTGGTTCATCTCGCACCTGCTGTAGATTCTTCACCAGTTTTCTTTTGGAGACTTCTACGCACGTCCCTGCAGTGTTTCTGATATCTTCGTGTATGATGCTGAATAATCTGGGGCCACGGATGTTGATACAGTGTTCCCTTATTGTGCCCACGACACCCCTGCTTTTCACTGGGTTTATTTTGCACTTCTGTATCTCTCACTCCAATATGTTGTTATGACAGTGTGCAGAACTGGAACAAGACTCTCAAGTACTTTTTAGGTATATATTACCAAGTATCTCTCTCTCCTCGCTCCAGTTAGTACATATTAAGAGAACTAATTTAAAGTTAACTCTTCCTATCTTTCAATTTCTGAAATTGTTATAGCATATTTGTAGAGGGTCTTTAATCAAGTGAGAGTCATCTATCAGTTTATCACTGATCTGAGATGATGAATGTTATTTGAGTTCCTTTTCAATAAAGAGGATTCTGGGCTATCTTCAGTTGAGATTGATCTGCCTGAGGGATGCGTCTTGGGCCCTATACACACACACACACACACACACACACACACACACACACACACACACACACACACACACACACATACACACAGACAGTAGTGGGATATCTAAGGCCCATCAAACATTGGGTAGTGTGCAGACGTTAAAGTGAGAGGGCCGGGGCTATGCAATATTAATGTCAGGTTGGTGTGCAGTGAATTCTGCCTTGTGTTGTGAGGGAGTTGCTGTTAGTTCCGGCCAGCTGAGCAATATTGGTCAATGTCTGCTGCTGCTGCTGTTGTTGCTGCTGCTGCATCCTGTTATACTGTAATAATATTGGTAACATTATACGCCTGTGTGAGAGAGAGAGAGAGAGAGAGAGAGAGAGAGAGTTGTTATAACTCTCACTGTCTCTCACTCACTGCATGTAGCAAAGTGTTCTCACAAGTAACCTTGACACACTACGCATTTAAGCACTCAACTCACCATCCATGTTTCAAGAAAATCGATGTTCTGTACGAATCTTAACTCATTTTCCTAGAGACAGACAGACAGACAGACAGACAGACAGACAGACAAAGAGCCACATGCTGTGCCTTAAGGATATCTTCACTGTCCACCCTGAATTACCCAGCAGTATTTAGTTTAATCGCTTAGAAAAGGATTAGGAAAAACTCTCAGTGCACTTACTGAGAGTTGTGCACCTCTTGGTGTATAAGGCAGTGTATATACAAGCAAGACAGGAAAGTATACACATCTTGATATGTTCAGGAAGTCATACACATTTTGATGTGTTCAGGAAGTCATACATATCTTGATGTGTATGCATGCCTGAAGAGTTGTAAGAAACACAAGGGGAAGAAACCCCAATAGTGTACACAGACGTTAAGTTTCTGTAACAGACACTCCGAGAAAGGCATCGGAAAATAAATTCAATTTCTCATAATTCCTCCACGTGAGGCGTCTATCTTTTGTCTTCCAGGATATTCACGATGAACTATATTCTGTATGCCGAGTTACAGAGAATTTTGTGCTTTCCACAGAGAATTCCAACCCACAATGTTTTCTACTTGGCGAATCGGGGGGAATTTGGAGTCGACATGAAAACAGACAAATAATTAAGCCCTTGTCACCACGCCATTTAATATGTAAATTTTTTGGTATGATCATACGTGAGTGAGCCTGACTGCTCTACACAGTATTTAATTACTGGTATACATTAGTCCATCATGTCATTTTTTCAATGGCATTGTTTGCATTAAAACTCCCTCTTTGAGTGTCTATTACGCCATTCTGGGCCATAATGACTCGGTAATGCGATGCAAATTGCGTTCATGTTGGCGGGCAAATAAAAATTAATTTCTCTATAGGTGACAGAATTTTTATGGACGTCTGATAAAAAAAAAACCTGACATATTAAATTTTAATTCTGGGCATTGTTGTCCCCACAGTACGGCTTCTTTATGGTCGTTGTTTATATAATTTGACGAACACCAGGACAAGCTAATATAACACTGGTCTCTTATAAACCAATATAACAATGGTCTCTTATAAACCAATATAACAATGGTCTCTTATAAACCAATATAACAACGGTCTCTTATAAACCAATATAACACTGGTCTCTTATAAACCAATATAACACTGGTCTCTTATAAACCAATATAACACTGGTCTCTTATTAACCAATATAACACTGGTTTCTTATAAACCAATATAGCAATGGTCTTTTATAAACCAATATAACAACGGTCTCTTATAAACCAATATAATACTGGTCTCTTATAAACCAATATAACAAACTCTTATAAACCAGTATAACACTGGTTTCTTAATATAAACCAATATAACAATGGTCTCTTGTAAACCGATATAACAATGGTCTCTTATAAACCAATATAACACTGGTTTCCTATAAACCAATATAACAATGGTCTCTTGCAAACCAATAAAACAGTGGTCTCTTGTAAACCAATATAACAATGGTCTCTTATAAACCAATATAACAATGGTCTCTTGTAAACCAATATAACAATGGTCTCTTATAAACCAATATAACAATGGTCTCTTGTAAACCAATATAACAATGGTCTCCTAAATGGCTACATAATAATTCAGTTATAAGTATATAAACCAACTCTTGCATATAAGTGCAAAAATGATTTTCAAAAGTGATTAAGGAGACTCTCACTTATATGTGCATATAACACTTTTCTCACTTATAAAACACTTTTCTCACTTATAAAACACTTTTCTCACTTATAAAACACTTTTCTCCCTTATAAAACACTTTTCTCACTTATAAAACACTTTTCTCCCTTATAAAAAACTTTTCTCCCTTATAAAACACTTTTCTCACTTATAAAACACTTTTCTCACTTATAAAACACTTTTCTCACTTATAAAACACTTTTCTCACTTATAAAACACTTTTCTCACTTATAAAACACTTTTCTCACTTATAAAACACTTTTCTCACTTATAAAAAACTTTTCTCACTTATAAAACACTTTTCTCCCTTATAAAACGCTTTTCTCACTTATAAAACACTTTTCTCACTTATAAAACACTTTTCTCACTTATGAAACACTTTTCTCACTTATAAAACACTTTCCTCACTTACAAACACTTTTCTCACTTATAAAACACTTTTCTCACTTATAAAACACTTTTCTCACTATAAAAAACTTTTCTCACTATAAAACACTTTTCTCACTTATAAAACACTTTTTTCACTTATAAAACATTTTTCTCATTATAAAATACTTTTCTCGCTTATAGAACATTTTTCTCACTTATAAAACACTTTTCTAACTTATAAAACATCTTTCTCACTTATAAAACACTTTTCTAACTTATAAAACATCTTTCTCACTTATAAAACCCTTTTCTAACTTATAAAACATCTTTCTCACTTATAAAACACTTTTCTAACTTATAAAACATCTTTCTCACTTATAAAACACTTTTCTCGCTTATAAAACATCTTTCTCACTTATAAAGCACTTTTCTCGCTTATAAAACATTTTTCTCACTTCTAAAACTTTTTTCATTCATAAAACACTTTCGTTATTTCTCATTTATATAACGCTTTTCAAAAATTTTAAAAGACTTTTCTCACTTACAAAACTTTTCTCACTTATAAAACACTTTTCTCACTTATAAAACACTTTTCTCACTTATAAAACACTTTTCTCATTATAAAACACTTCTCTCACTTACAGAACACTTTTCACATTTCTCACTTACAAAACGCTTTCAAATTTTTAAAAGACTTTTCTCACTTATAAAACACTGTTTTCACGTGTAAAACAGCTTTTTTTTTACTTATAAAAAAAACATCTGCAAATTATAAACTTAATTCAGACTGGATCCATTACCAACGTGGATCAGATCCTCCTCTAAACTGATCCACTCTGGATCAGTCACCATTAAACCAAACATTTGACAATGAATATCGGACCAAAAGCAAATAAAACAATGATGCCAAAACAACAAAAGTAACACAAACAACTATTTTAATTATTACTAGAAGTTCAACTGTTGTTTATCCTAAGCCAACAGTTCCACTCTGACAACAGTGTGAGTCTGACAACGGTAAACAGGAATATTTGTCAGGTGTCACGGTGTTTTCGCCGAAATTTGAGGCAATAATATTATTGTTATTACAATTATTGTTGCTCTAATTGTTATAAAGGCTGTTGATGCTGTTGTTAGTACCCTTGGTTAATAATAATAATAATAATAATAATAATAATAATAATAATAATAATAATAATAATAATAATAATAATAATTATTATTATTATAATAATAATAATAATAATAATAATAATAATAATAATAATAATAATTATTATTATTATTATAATAATGATAATAATTATTATTATAATAATAATAATAATAATAATTATAATAATAATAATAATATTATTATTATTATTATTATCATTATTATTATCATTATTATTATTATTATTATTATTATTATTATTTTTATTATTATTATTATTATTATTATCATTGCTGCTGTTGATGTTATTAGTATTAAAAACTTTAGAGCACCATCTGGCTCTGAAGTTAGTCGCCTGATGGCCGTTGAAGTCAGAAAAAAATTCTGTACAGTGTGACGGTAGTGTGAGAGGCATTAACAGGAGTGTTTATATAGCCATGAGCAGTAGAGGGAGGGAAGGAGGGTTTGAAGGAGGCAGGGAGGGAGGGAAGGAAGGAGGAGCTGAAGGAGGCAGGGAGTGAGGGAGGGAAGGAGGAGCTGAAGAAAACAGGAAGGGAGGGAGGGAGGCTGTGAAAGAAGTAGAGAAGAAAAGGAGAAATGAGGAGAATGAAGCAGGAAGAAAAAGAGGAAGGGAAACAGGAAGTTAGGAGGGAGAAAACGAGAGAGAGAAGAATGCAGGGAGGTACTGAGAGAAATAGTGAGAGATAGGTAGGTAGGACAGGAGGGAGGCAGGGAGAGAGGGAGACAGTGAGGGGGAGGCAGGGAGAGAGGAAAGGAGGAAGGGAGGCAGGGAGGCAGGGAGGCAGGGAGGCAGGGAGGCAGGAAGTAATCCTATTAAGGAACGCTTGCCACGCACGCCTGTACTATGCTGCCTGTTTACGTGTGAGGAGGACGAGGAAGAGGAAGAGGAGGAAGGAGACGAAAATGAGGAGGAAGAAGAGGAGGAGAAAGGAGAAGAAAAGAAGGAGGAAATAGAGGAGGAGGAGGAGGAGGAATAGGAAGAAGAGGAGGAGGACTACACACACACACACACACACACACACACACACAGATTATCAGAAGAGTGGTAGAGCACCTAGAAAGGAATGATCTTATATACGACAACCAGCAAGGTTTCGGGGAAGGGAAATGCTGTATCACAAATTTACTGGAGTTTTATGACAAGGTGGCGGGAGTAAAACAAGAGAGGGGTGGGTAGATTGCGTTTTCTTGGACTGTAAGAAGGCTTTTGACACAGTTCTACACAAGCAAGAGATTAGTGCAAATGCTGGACGACCAGACAGGGATAACAGGGAAGGCACTGCAGTGGATTAGGGAATACCTGATAGGAAGGCAACGAGTCATGGTACGTGACGAGATGTTAGAGTGTGCGCCTGTGACAAACTGGGTTCCATAGGGGTTAGTCCTAGGACCGGTGCTGTTTCTGGTATATGTGAATGACAAGACGGAAGGAATAGATTCAGAAGTCCCTGTTTGCAGACGATGTGAAGCTAATGAGGAGAATTCAGTCGGACGAGGATCAGCCAGGACTACCAAGGGATCAGCAACTGACTCTTAGAGTTGAATCCAGCCAAGTGCAAAGTCATGAAGATCAGGGAAGCGCAAAGAAAATCGCAGACAGAGTGCAGTTCAGGGAGGGCCTAAGACTGAAAACCTCACTCAAGGAAAAAGATTTTGGGGTGAGTATTATATCTAGCACATCTCCTGAGTCGCACAACAACCAAATAACTGCTGCAACATAAGGGCGATTAGCAAACCTAAGAATAGCATTCCGACACCTCAGTAAGGAATCGTTCAGGACTCTGAACACAGTGTACGTCAAGCCCATACTTTAATATGCAGCACCAGTTTGGAACCCACACCTGGTCAAGCACGTCAAGAAATTAGAGAAGGTACAAAGACTTTGCAACGAGACTAGTCCCGGAGCTAAGGGGCATGTGCTAGGATGAGAGGTTAAGAGAAATCGACCTAACGACACTGGAGGATAGGAGGGACATGATAACAACATATAAAATATTGAGAGGAATAGACAAGGTGGACAGAGATACGATGTTCCAGAGATGGACACAGCGACAAGGGGTGACAATTGGAAGTTGAAGACTCAGATGAGTCACAGGGATGTTAGGAAGTATTTCCTCAATCATAGAGTTGTCAGGAAGTGGAATGGTCTGGCGAGTGATGCAGTGGAAGCAGGATCCATACATCGCTTAAGGAAAGGTACGATAAAGCTCATGGAGGAGGGAGAGAGTGGACCTAGTAACGACCAGTGTAGAGGCGGGGGCCAACCACAATTAGGTGAGTACACACACACGCTCACACACACACACACACAAACACACACACACACACACACACACACACACACACACACACACACACACACACACACACACACACACGCACTCACGCACGCACACACACACACACACACACACACACACACACACACACACACACACACACACACACACACACACACACACACACACACACACACACAGGGGCCAGGAACTGAGTCTTGACCCCTGCAACCAGCCAAATCTGACCCGAAGCTGTTATACAGCCACATCAGGAGAAAAAAACAGTCAAAGACCAGGTAATCAGGCTAAGGAAGGAAGGAGGAGAGATCACAAGAAATGACCGCGAAGAATGTGATGAACTCAACATGAGATTCAAAGAAGTGTTCACAGAGCACGGAGAAGACAGAAGTTACTCCAGAAAGACGGAGAGGTGGTGTACACCACCAAGTGTTGGACACAATTCATACAACCGAGGAAGAAGTGAAGAGGCTGCTGAGCGAGCTAGATACCTCAAAGGCGATGGGGCCGGATAGCATCTCTCCATGGGTCCTGAGAGAGGGTGCAGAGGTGCTATGTGTACCCCTAACAGCAATATTCAACAGATCTATCGAAACAGGGAGATTACCTGAGGTATGGAAGACAGCAAATGTAGTCCTAATTTTTAAAAAAGGAGACAGACATGAAGCACTAAACCAGTGTCACTGACACTGGTCTGTATACAAAGTTATGAAGAAGTTTATTAGAAAAAAAACTGGTGGAACACCAAGAAAGGAATGAGCTTATATACGTTAGCCAGCACGGTTTCAGAGAGGGGAAATCCTGTGTCACAAACCTACTGGAGTGTTATGACAAGGTGACAGAAGTAAGGCAAGAGAGAGAAGGGTGGGTAGACGGTATTTTTTAGGACTGTAAGAAGGCTTTTGACACAGTTCTGGACAAGGGATTAGTGCAAAAGCTAGAGGAGCAGGCAAGAATGACAGCAAAGACACTGCAATCGGTCAGAGAACGCCTGTCAGGATGGAAACAACGAGTGATGGTACGTGACGCGGTGTCAGAGTGGGCGCCTGTGACGAGTGGTGTGCCACAACGGTTAGTCCGAAGGCCGGTGCTGTTTCTTGTATATATCTATGTGATGACGGAAGGGACAGATTCAGAAGTGTCCCTGTTTGCAGATGATGTGAAGCTAATGAGGAGATTTCAGTCAGATGAGGATCAGGCAGGACTACAAAGGGATCTGGACAGGCTGCTAGTCTGGTCTAGCAAGTGACTCCTGAAGTTTGACTCCACTAAATGTAAAGTCACGAAGATTGGGATAGGGCAAAGAAGACCGCAGGTAGAGTACAGGCTAACAGGCCAAAAGACTGCGAACCTCACTCAAGGAAAATGATCTTGGGGTGAGTATAATACTGGGCACATCTCCTGAGGCGCACATTAACCAAATAACTGCTGCAGCATATGGGCCCCTGGCAAACCTAAGAATAGTGCTCCAGTACCTCAGTAAGGAATCGTTCAGGACTCTGTACACCATGTACGTCAGGCTCATATTGGAGTATGCAGCACCAGTATGGAACCCACACCTGGTCAAACACGTCAAAGACTTAAAGAAAGTGCAGAGTTTTGCAACAAGACTAGTCCCGGAGCTAAGGGTCATGTCCTACGAGGAGAGGCTAAGAGAAATCGACCTGATAACACTGGAGGACAGGAGGAATAGGGTTGACATAATAACGACATATAAAATACTGATAGGAATTTACAAGGCTGATAGGGACAGGATGTCTCAGAGATGGGACACAGTAATAAGGGGGCACAAGTGGATGTTGAAGACCCAGAGAAGTCACAGGATGTTAGGACGTTTTCTTTAGTTATAGAGTTGTCTGGAAGTGGAATAGTCTGGAAAGTGATGTAGTGATGACAGGATCCATACATAGTTTTTAGAAGAGGTATAATAAAGCTCATGGAGCCGGGAAGGTGAGAGGATCTAGTAGCGACCAATGAAGAGGCGGGGCCAGGAGCTATGAATCGACCCCTACAACTACAATTAGTTGAGTACAATTAAGTGAATGCACACACACGCACATATATATCTCGGGACCAGGAGCTATATATCGACTCCCACAAGCACAACACAGTAAGCACACATACATACATCATAACAGACAAGTAGTAGAGGCAGGATTCATACTTAGCTTTAAGAAAATGTATGGCAGGGTTCAGGACAGTCTGAGGGGCAGGACCAAGAGCTGAGACTCAATCCCAGCAACCACAGAAAAGGTGAGTGCAGCTTAGTATTCCTAGGTGAGTACAACCAGTTGAATACAACTAAGATGAATACCAATAGATCAATACAACTAGATTAATACAGCTTGCTGAGTCCGTACGAAGGAGAACTAATACAGGTGAGGTACGACACAACAGTGTTAGGAGGTGCTGGTAAGATATATATGTGCTGGGTTCTTTTTGAGAGCGAGTAACGTGTGGCGGGTCTCTCTACACCTCGTGCCCTTGTTCACTCAGTAGTCAAGAAAATGTGCCAGTGTTAGTACACTTACTCAGCTAGCAGCCTGGGATGAAAACTGGTTAGTCTTTAATTACATGTATGAAGCACCATGAACACATTTTCTCCTAATTTCCATAGGAAGATGGTGTCATGTATGAGCAAGCACCATGGGGACTAGTTATCTGATTACCATAGGTTGAGCGATGTCTGTCTCGCTGTTATGGGACGGTGGATCAAGCCTCCACTACTCATTGTTCTGACTGACACACACGGGTTTAAACTCTGCTCATGCCACTATAAAATAAGTGAGTAGAACATTCTCTACACACAGTGACATGATTTTCCAAAAAAAAGTTCACTCTTCCGTCTCATCTTCCCAGATCTCTGTATTACTCTCTGAACAGTTAATATTTATCAGTATTTGCCAGGTATTCTTCCCCAGATTAATTTATTACTCTCCCTGACTATATCTCTGATACACCATCACTTTCACTCTCTCACTTTCCCCTCACAGATGCACTTTTCGCTGAAGCGTTCCGTCTCTCCCTAGCCTTGTGGAGCCTTCAGGCCATCTCTGAATCCGCTTCAACTGTGAATATTTTGGCTGAACTACCACTGCAACGAGCTTCAGTGGACCAGGATTAATGAACGGTGGAATATCTGGCTAAATATAAAATTAAACATATGTGCTTAAATATATATGTACATATATAGGGAAGAATTTTTTGGTGGGTAATCCTAGGTAATTTTCATTAGTTACCTATCAATCTGGAGGGTGTTCCGGGGGTCAGCGCCCCCGCGGCCCTTTCCTTGAGCAGGCCTCAGTCTATGTATGATAATTGTACTTATGTACAATTATGTACAGTTATGTATAGTAGATATACTTATGTGTACCTGTGTCTAAATAAACTTATTGCTAACACGATGAAAACAGAGACACAGAAATCCATGTTTACAATGTTTCGCCCATACAAAGTGCATTATCAAGTCCCCAGTAGCCTTGAAAAAGCCAACTCAATACTCCATTTCCTCCGGGCTTGGAAAACCCCACTGCGTGGGCGAAAAGTTGTTGATAAGTAAAATCATTACATAGCATATGTGTCTCTGTTTACAACTGTATACGTAAACCGAACCATTAAGGAAGAATATTTGG
>NC_091296.1:54731006-54733506 GCF_038502225.1 Cherax quadricarinatus
AAGAAGAAGACGGTGACGAAGAATAAGATGAAGAAACAATAACAACAAAAATAGCAACAACAACGAGTGGAACAAAATAGGAGAGAAAGAAAGGGATTTGGAAAAGGGATGGTTGAGTGGAGAAGTAAAGTGGGAAAGAGTGGAGAGAGAGGTGCTTGTTGCCTGATTCTGTATTTTCAGAGCAAATAACCATCGACAGGCAACACAACAGTGCGAGAAAGTCAAACACACACACACACACACACACACACACACACACACACACACACACACACACACACACACACACACACACACACACACACACACACACACACACATACACACAGTTGCTTTAAATGTTGTGATTCTGCACACACATTAGGACTCCTGCAGGTCTATACTTGATATTTGATTCATTTTTATTCGTGTCTGGCTTGGAAATTGATTATTGCATTAGACTGTGTGTCTCCCAGTAGTTCAAGGGAGGGAGGGGGGTTCGTGTGTCTCTCAGTAATTCATGGGAGGGAGGGGGGCTCGTGTGTCTCCCAGTAGTTCAAGGGAGGGAGGGGGGTTCGTGTGTCTCTCAGTAATTCATGGGAGGGAGGGGGGCTCGTGTGTCTCCCAGTAGTTCAAGGGAGAGAGGGGTTCGTGTGTCTCCCAGCAGTTCAAGGGAGAGAGGGGTTCGTGTGTCTCCCAGTAATTCAAGGGAGGGAGGGGGGCTTCGTGTGTCTCCCAGTAGTTCATGGGAAGGAAGAGGGGTTCGTGTGTCTTCCAGTAGTTCAAGGGAGAGAGGGGGTTCGTGTGTCTCCCAGTAGTTCAAGGGAAAGAGGGGTTCGTGTGTCTCCCAGTAGTTCAAGAAAAAGAGGGGTTTGTGTGTCTCCCAGTAGTTCAAGGGAAAGAGGGGTTCGTGTGTCTCCCAGTAGTTCAAGGGAGAGAGGGGTTCGTGTGTCTCCCAGTAGTTCAAGGGAAAGAGGGGTTCGTGTGTCTCCCAGTAGTTCAAGGGAGAGAGAAGTTCGTGTGTCTCCCAGTAGTTCAAGGGAAAGAGGGGTTCGTGTGTCTCCCAGTAGTTCAAGGGAGAGAGGGGTTCGTGTGTCTCCCAGTAGTTCAAGGGAAAGAGGGGTTCGTGTGTCTCCCAGTAGTTCAAGGGAGAGAGGGGTTCGTGTGTCTCCCAGTAGTTCAAGGGAGAGAGGGGTTCGTGTGTCTCCCAGTAGTTCAAGGGAGAGAGAAGTTCGTGTGTCTCCCAGTAGTTCAAGGGAGAGAGGGGTTCGTGTGTCTCCCAGTAGTTCAAGGGAAAGAGGGGTTCGTGTGTCTCACAGTAGTTCAAGATAGAGAGGGGTTCGTGTATCTCCCAGTATTCAAGGGAGAGAGGGGTTCGTGTGTCTCCCAGAAGTTCAAGGGAGAGAGGGGTTCGTGTGTCTCCCAGTAGTTCAAGGGAGAGAGGGGTTCGTGTGTCTCCCAGTAGTTCAAGGGAGAGAGGGGTTCGTGTGTCTCCCAGTAGTTCAAGGGAGAGAGGGGTTCGTGTGTCTCCCAGAAGTTCAAGGGAGAGAGGGGTTCGTGTGTCTCCCAGAAGTTCAAGGGAGAGAGGGGTTCGTGTGTCTCCCAGTAGTTCAAGGGAAAGAGGGGTTCGTGTGTCTCCCAGTAGTTCAAGATAGAGAGGGGTTCGTGCATCTCCCAGTATTCAAGGGAAAGAGGGGTTCGTGTGTCTCCCAGAAGTTCAAGGGAGAGAGGGGTTCGTGTGTCTCCCAGAAGTTCAATGGAGAGAGGGGTTCGTGTGTCTCCCAGTAGTTCAAGGGAGAGAGGGGTTCGTGTGTCTCCCAGAAGTTCAAGGGAGAGAGGGGTTCGTGTGTCTCCCAGAAGTTCAAGGGAGAGAGGGGTTCGTGTGTCTCCCAGAAGTTCAAGGGACGGGGTAGAGTTCGTGTATATCGGCTTAGCCTAAGTAAATTTAGGTACAGGTACACGTAAGTACAATTATCAAGCATAATTTGTGTAATGTGTTATTTGTGTAATGTGTGTAAACTGCTTAGGATAATCCAGAAAAGTCAAACAAAGTATTATATGTGTGTGTTTGTGCCATAATGCCCTTGTTATAATAATAATAATGTTAATAATAATAATAATAATAATAATTATAATAATAATAATAATAATAATAATAATAATAATAATAATAATAACAATCTTTATTTTAAGAAGTATGTGTACAAAGTGTACAGACGTAGCTGATGTCAGTAACATATTACTCTATAGAAAGTCACTTGTTATACAAATTAGGTCAATTTTATCCCCAGGATGCAACCCACACCAGTCGACTAAAAGATGAACATGGACAGCAGGTGTCTTAAGGAAACATGTACTAATGTTTCTACCCCTACCGGGGATCGAACCACGGACCTGAATGTGTGCGCTGAGTGCGCTAGCAATCCAGTTACTTCTTCCCAAATTTCATTAATTATAAATGAGTCTAATTTGTATAATCCTAAATCAATATTCATATTGGTTTAGGATTATACACATTAAA
>NC_091296.1:54738506-54748506 GCF_038502225.1 Cherax quadricarinatus
CTCCCTCCTCTTACTCCCTCCCCCCTCTCCTCCTCCTCCCCTCCCTCCCCCTCCCCCCTCCTCCTCCCTCCTCCCTCCCCTCCCCTCCCCTCTCCCTCCTCTCACCTCCCTCCCCTCCCCTCCCCCTCCTCCCCTCCCTCTCCCTCTCCCTCCCTCCCCACTCCCCTCCCTCCCCCCCTCCCTCCCCCCCTCTCCCTCCTCCTCCCACTCTCCCTCCTCACCACCCTCCCTCCCCCTCCCTCCCCCACTCCTCCTCCTCCCCTTCCCCCCTCCCCCTCCCTCCCCACCCCCCTCCCCCCCACCTGGCCCCCTCCTCTCCTCCCCTCACTCCCTCCCTCACCCTTCACCCCTCCCTCCTCACCCCTCCCCTAACCCCTCCCTCACCTCCTCCCTCCTCTCACCCCTCATTTTTTTCTTCCCCTCCTCATCACTCCCTCCTCCTGCCTCACTCTCCTCCCTCCTCTCTCCCCTGACCCCTCCCGCCCCTCATCTCTCCTCCCCTCACCCCTCCCCCTCCCCCCTCTCATCTTCCCCTCACTCTCATCCCCTCACCCCTCCCCTCACCTTCCCTCTCTCCCTCACTCCCCTCCTCACTCCCTTTCCACCTCTCTCCCCCTCCCCTCACCCTCCCCTCTCCCCTCCCTCCTCTCCTCTCCTCCCTCACCCTCCCTCACTCCTCTCTCTCTCCCTCCCCTCACTCTCCTCCCCTCTCACTCCCTCCCTCACCTCTCCCCTCCTCTCACTCTCCCTCCTCTCACTCTCCCTCCCCTCACTCTCCCTCCCCTCACTCTCCCTCCTCTCACACTCCCCCTCCCTCCCTCCCTCTCCCTCCTCTCTCCTCCCTCCCTCTCTCCTCCCTCCTCTCCCCTCCCCTCCTCTCCCTCCTCTCACCTCTCCCACCCTCCTCTCATCTCCCCTCCCCTCACTCTCCCTCTTTCCCCTCCCTCACTTCCCTCCCTCACTCTCCCTCCTCTCACTCCCCCTCCCCTCACTCTCCCTCCCCTCACTCTCCCCTCCCCCTCTCCCTCCTCTCACTCCTCTCTCTCCCCTCCCTCCTCACTCTCCCCTCCCCCTCCTCTCCCTCCCTCTCTACTCTCTCCTCTCCTCTCCCTCCTCCCTCCTCTCCCTCCCCTCACTCCCTCCCTCTCTCTCCCTCCTCCCTCACCCCTCCCCTCACTCTCCCTCGCCTCACCTCCCCTCCCCTCACCTCCTCTCTCCCTCCTCTCACTCTCCCTCCCCTCACTCTCCCTCCCCTCACTCTCCCTCCTCTCACTCTCCCTCCTCTCATCTCCCTCCTCCCCTCACCCTCCCCTCTCCTCCTCCCCTCATCCCCTCCCCTCTCCTCTCCTCCCTCTCATTCCCCTCCCTCTCCCTCCTCCCTCCCCACTCTCCCTCCTCTCATTCCCCCTCCTCTCACTCTCCCTCCCCTCACCTCTCCTCTCATCCCCCTCCCCTCATCCTCCCCTCTCCTCCTCCTCATTCCCCTCCCCTCCTCCCTCCCTTCCCTCCTCCCCCTGCCCTCCCCCACTCTCCCTCCTCTCACTCTCCCTCCCCTCACTCTCCCTCCTCTCACTCCCCCTCCCCTCACTCTCCCTCCCCTCCCTCCTCTCACTCCTCCCTCCCTCATCTCCCTCCCCTCTCTCCCTCCTCTCACTCCCTCCTCTCACTCTCCCTCCTCACTCTCTCCCTCCCCACCCCTCTCCCTCCCTCCCCTCACTCCTCCTCCTCTCCCTCCCCTCACTCCCCCTCCCCTCTCACTCCCTCCCTCCTCCCTCCCTCCCTCCCCTCACTCTCCCTCCCCTCACTCCACCTCCAGAATATTTCTCCTGGCGATCTGCAGATTAAACATTGAACGGAGGAGAGAGAAAGAAGGGACGACCTTCACAAAAATTATTCAGATCGACGCGAAGCTATGAATAAGGAACAAGGGAAAAATACGGTAAATTTGGCGAGCCAAACATTATTTTGGCGATATTTTAACTTTGGAGTAAATTCTGTACGTGTCTGTATTTGGGTATTTAGATTTAGTATCTTTTTTATCTATTGTTTTTTGAGTCCGACTCGTCACTGTTTGCGCTCGTTTAATATTCGAAATATTATTTTTTTTAAATAAAATTTGCATTAAATTGTAGGTAGGGCGAAACGACGGCGATTGTTTGTGTAATTTTTTTATTGTTTGTTTTTTGTCAGGTGGATAATTGCATTGTCTTTTGTGTGTATTTGTGCGTGTGTGTGTGCTCACCTAATTGTGGTTGCAGGGGTCGAGTCATAGCTCCTGGTCCCGCCTCTTCACAGGTCGCTACTAGATCACTCTCCGCTCCACGAGATTTATCATACTTCTTCTTAAAACTATAAATGTATCTTGCTTCCACTACGTCACTTTCCAGACTCTTCCACTTCCTGACAACTCTGTGACTGAAGAAATACTTCCTAACATCCCCGTGACTCATCTGAGTCTTCAGCTTTCAATTGTGACCCTTTGTTGCTGTGACCCATCTCTGGAACATCCTGTCCTTGTCCACTTTATCAATTCCTCGCAGTATTTTATGTCATTATCATGTCCCCTCTATCACATCTGTCCTCCAGTATCGCCAGGCCGATTTTCCTTAGCCTTTCTTCGTAGGACAAACCCCTTAGCTCTGGGACTAGTCTTGTTGCAAGCCTCTGCACTTTCTTTAATTTCTTTACGTGCTTGACCAGGTGTGGATTCCAAACTGGTGCTACATACTCCAGTATGGGCCTGACGTAATGGCGTACAGAGTCTTGAACGATTCCTTACTGAGGTATCGGAATGCTATTCTTAGAGTTACCAGGCGCCGGAATGCTGCAGCAGTTATCTAGCTGATGTGCGCCTCAAGATATGTGCTCGGTATTATATTCACTTCAGGATCTTTTTCACTGAATGAGGTTTGAAGTCTCTGGCCCTCTTGCCTGTACTTTGTGTGTGATCTTCTTTGACCTTCCCCGATCTTCATGACTTTGTTTTGGAGAGGTTAAATTCCAGGATCCAGTTGCTGGACCAAGCTTGCAGTTTATCCCTTTTGTCGTGTCATTCACATATACCAGAAGCAGCACAGGTCCTACGGCTGAACCCTGTGGAACCCCGCTCCTCATAGGCGCTCACTCTGACACCTCGTCACGTACCATGATTCATTGTTGCCTCCCTGTCAGGTATTCTCTGATCCATTGCAGTGCCTTTCCTATTATGCGATCCTGATCCTCTAGCTTTTGCATTAACCTCATGTGAGGAACTGTGTCGAAGTCCTTGCAGTTCAAGAAAATGCAATCTATGCACCCCTCTCTTTCGTGTCTTACTTCCGTTACCTTGTCATAAAACTCCAGTAGGTTTTTGACACAGGATTTCCCTTCCCTGAAACCGACATCTCTACTGCCTCCAGCCTCCCTCTCGCTGTCAGGCTTAAAGCCTATGACTGATACCTATGTAAATGTGTTGATACCACCACATTCTTTTTTTTCTCAACCGATAAAAAAAAATTTTCATACACACCTTAACACACCTTTTTCTCCTCGTCTATTCTACGATTTATTTCGTCTTTACACATACCCATCTTCAAATACATCCACACCCAAATACCTAAATTCATTCACTACCTCCTTACTCCCTGCAATCTGATATCCAATACTTTATACTTTATGCTATCCAATACTTGGATACTTTCATAATCTTCCTCTTTCGTGCGTTCACTTTTAATTTCCTTCTTTTACATACTCTCCCAAACTCCTCCACCAACCTTAGTAACTTCTCTTCAGAATCTCCCAAAAGAGTTTTATCATCAGCATAGAGTAAGTCTGACAATTTCCACTTCGTATCACATTCATTACCTTTCATTCCCACTCTTCTCCCCAACATTATCTACAAATAATATAAACAACCATGCCGACATCACATATTCCTGTCTAAGACTTATTTTCAGTGGTAAGTAATCTCTCTCTCTCTCTCTCTCTCTCTCTCTCTCTCTCTCTCTCTCTCTTACATACCCTAACCTGAGCCTCAGTATGTGCATGAAGCTTTCAAATGCTTTAAGTAACTTACCTCCTGTTCCATGTACTTGCAACATCTGCCACGTTGCTTCCTTATTCACCCAGTCATAAGCCTCTTTAAAGATTAGAAGCGTTCCATACCCATTTTTAAGTACAGTTTAGTTACAATATTTTCTGTATTGTAAGCCCTTGGTCAACACATCTTCCTTGTTCCTCAGCAATCCTTTTTACTCTCTTGCCCCTGACTCCTTCATTAATAACTCTTCCATACACATTACGTGGTTTACTCAACCAATTTATTATTTCCTTATAGTTTTTATACTCGCTTTTATACCCTTTTCCCTTATACAGAGGAACTATGCACATTCTCTGCCAACCCCAGGTGCCTTACCCAGTGGCGTCGTAAGGGAAAGGCAGGCCACCCCGGGTGACACCAACCCTAGTAACACCACTGACCTTACTCCCCTTTCATGTACATACTGAACAAAGAGTAAAAAGGTCACAATACTGTGGACAGATTAACACGCAGATAGCTAGCACTCACGAGAAATAAAAATAATGACGACGTTTTGGTCGATTTGGATCATTCACAAGTCACACTGAAACGAAAAGGGAAGATCAGAATATATTCGAGAGGGAGAAGATAGAAGAAATAGTAGTATTAGTAGAAGTAATAGTAGCAGTAGTGGTGGTGATGGTGGCAGTTCGTAAGAAAAGAGAAGCAATACTTCACTTCTTGTTCCTCTTGTCCTCTTCAACACATTGGAGAAACTGGTCGCTCTCTGTCTGACAGACTGAAGAATCACAGTCATCCTATTAACTAGTCCTCTGCCAGAACTGTCTACCCTTCTTCTATCCTTCACAGACACCGTCTTGTTGCAGCATCCCTTATACACAACATTCCTAATACGAATCTCAGTCCTGGCTTTGTCGCTGTTTAAGCTTGCCTTTCTCATTACGTTGTCAAATGCTCTAGACTTCAGAACACTCGTGACTTGATCTCACCTTTGTCTCCTCCTCTTCTTACCTCTTCGACTTTCCAAAATTTTCATTGTTTCCTGTTTTCTTCATAAGTGGGTTCTGTCCTATGTGTTTTTTGTCCCACAGGGGATTTTCTTCTGTGCCCGAAGGCCAGTGACTCTACTGCATTTGGATTGCTACTATTACTACTACTACTACCATACGACATATTACTTCTCCCTTCTTCCCTTTCTCTGTCTTTTATATTCTGGTCTTACCTTCCCGTGTCAATATGACTTGTCATTGGTCCAAGGCGGATCGAAATGTCGTCATTACTTTCCCTCTCGCAATTTTGGATTATTTATGTATATATTGATCAAATAAATCGTCCACTCCAAGACTATATTCCCAAAAACAACAAAAAAGGCACAATATCCTGACTGAAACAATACACAAATAACCCGCACATAGGAGAGAGGAGCTTACGACGACGTTTCGATCCGACTTGGGCCATTTACAAAGTCACACTAACAAAAATGAGAGGAGGAGGGAGTATATATAGGCCAGCAGACAGGGACGGGAACAAGAAAGGTTGAATTGAAGGAGGAGCTGTAGTGGCAGAGGTAATAGAATGATGGACCAAATACCTAAGGCAGAAAAAAGAAACCTAAAGAGGAGAGAGGAAAAAGGAAAGGAAAAAGGGAGAAGGGGAAAAAAGAATCAGGTTAAATCACGGGTGTTCTGAAGTTTGGAGCATTTTACAATGTAATGGGAAAGGAAGGCATTTACAGAGACAAAGCCAGAACTAAGATTCACACAAGGAAAGTTGTGTATAAGGGAGGATTTAATCTGACAGCGACTGTGAAAGTTAGACGTGGGGTAGACAGTTTTAACAGAAGACTAGTCAATAGGATGACCGTGATCTCTGACATGACAGAAAAGAGCATTGTTGGTGTTGGCAAGCCTATCACTGCTTTTGTGCTCATTGAGTCTGTCAGAAAGAGATCGGCCAGTTTCTCCAAAGTATTGATGAGGACAAGAGGAACAAGAAATAGAGTAGACACCAGGAGCATCTATAGAGGGAGGAGAGGTATGAACTACATTGGTGCAAAGAGTGTGTCTGGCGAAAAGTAAGTTTGATGTCTAAGGAACGGAGAGAATTGTTGAGATTAAAAGACTGGAAATGTAGGGAAGGCAGAGGACAGGAGAGTTCCCAGGAGTAGAGAGTTTGGGAGAGAAGAAAGACCGTTTAGCACCTGAGAAGGCAGAGTCTATGAAATGGGAAAGGTGGCCAAGATGGGAAAATGAATTATGAAAAGTGGAAATTTCTGATTCAAGGAATCGAGGATCACAAATATGGAGAACACGGAGAAAGAGGGAGATAAGAACACTTATCGTGACAGAGGAAGCATGACAGGAAAAGTAGTAAATGTACATGCCACTGTGATACACTTGCGATACACGGAAAATGCAAAATCTGTATCTGAGCTGTGGACAAGAACATCATGGAAAGGAAGCAAGGAGTTAGATTCCCATTCAGCTTTAAACTTAATGGAAGGGGCAAAATTAATAAGGGCATCAAGAAATGGTTGTAAGAGACGAGAGTCATGAGGCCAAAGAGCAAAGAAGAATGAACAGGACTCGAACCATAGTTCTTCCACATAACAGACCCAACGCTAATTCCACTCAGCCACTGAGCTTCTAATAGGATGATTTTTACAAATATAATTTTTGTGAGGTATTTGTATGAGCAGCACAACCGTGGTCCTGGTGTCTCATCCCTCAGCTCCAGACACACTCACGGAGCATGAAAGCTTCTGGCCTGGGGGATAAGGATATTATGTTTCACATTCTTTACTCTAAATGGCTTCCAGTACCAGCACAACCCCAGCACCACCACTACCATTCTCACCACCACTACCACCATCATCACCACCACTACCACAACTACCACCCCCACCACCACCACCACCACCACCACCACCCCCACCCCCACCACCACCACCACCACCACCACCACCACCACCACCACCACCACCATCACCACCACTACCATCACCACCACCACTACCACCACCATCACCACCACTACCACAACTACCACCCCACCACCACCACCACCACCACCAAATCCACCACCACCACCACACCACCATCCATCCACCACCACCACCACCACCACCACCACAACCCCCCCCCCCCCCACCACAACCCCAACAACACCACCACCACCACCACCACCACCACCACCACCACCACCACCATCACCCCCACCACCACCACCACCATCCACCACCACCTACCCCACCCCACCACCACCACCACCACCACCACCACCACCACCACCACCACCACCACCACCACCATCCCCACCACCACCACCCGCACCACCACCACCACCACCACCACCACCACCACCACCACCACCACCACCACCACCATCACCACCACCACCATCACCACCACCACCACCACCACCACCACCACCACAACCACCACCACCACAACCACCACCACCACCACCACCACCACTACCACCACCACCACCATCACCACCACCACCACCACCACCACCATCACCACCACCACCACCACCACCACCCCCACCACTACCACCACCACCAGCACTATCACCACCACCACCATCCCAACAACCACTACTACCACTAACACCACTACTACTACTGCCACTACTACTGCTACTACTACTTCAACTAATACCACTATTACCACTACTACCGGTACTACCACTACTACCACCACTACCAGCAGCTTCATAACTCTGATGGGATATAAATAGCACTAAAGAAGAACATTTCTTACAGTAGGAAACACTGCCATCACTCGCCATGAATTAATGTCCTTCTTTAAGTTTCCGTGTTGCGGCGTCTTTCTTTCAGAGATGAACCTGTGAGCGGTGACTTTATGACGGCGTTAAAGCCATGAACGATCGCAGACTTCATGAAAGAAGCCCCCCCTCTCTCTCTCTCTCTCTCTCTCTCTCTCTCTCTCTCTCTCTCTCTCTTTTTTACACAGGGTTTGACAAGGTTAAGGATCCCTAGCTTTATTGACTAGCTATTTACAGGTTAAGGATTCCTAACTTTATTGGCAAGCTAAGAGCTGCTACCTACATCAGCTCATTTGAAAGCATTTTTATTGTTATGAGACATACAAGTAGGGAACAGGATGAAGTTGGAGCCATCTGTGGGCCAGCATTTTTATTTGATTAACTGACTTTATCTCGTTGACATCATTATGCTGTGAATGTGTTCCATACTCGAGTCATCCTGGGTATATAGGATCTCAGATGGGAGTGATGTTCTGGAGAAGGGTACAGCCAGTGAAGTTGCTGCTTTCTGCCCGTCTTGTGGCATAAAAACTTGTTTCACGCTGTCCTCGAAGTGGATCCAAGTGTGGTATTTTGACAATATTGGCCTTGTACATAACAGTAAGGCCACCCCACATCCCTCCTATGTTGAAGGCTCTGCTGAAATGACAGATCTATCCAGGATGGGTCCAGGCGAGAGATGAGGGGACGTCTTGCTCTGTTCTCTACTCTGTCAAGCATCGTCAGATGAGAGGGGGGGCAGGCAAACCAAGAAAGTGGAGCATACTCAAGGTGTGAGCGTACTTGTGCCTCGTACAGGATCTTGCAACCCCTACTGTCAAGCAGATGCGAGATACGGCGAAGTGCTGTAAGCTTCCTGGCTGCCTTGTTTGCAAGATTTACAACATGGTTCTTCATGGTTAGTTTGGAGTCAAATTTCACCCCAAGGATATCAACTTCTTCTCCAGGTGCCAACACCCTCCCTCCCATTCATCCTTATTACTGCACCAGCATTACCATCATGGTGCCTAGAGACGATCATCATTTGCGTTTTCTCAGGTGCAAATGTTACTTGCCATCTATTTCCCCAAGCTGATATAGCTCTCAGCTGGTGATTGATGTAGCTTAGAGCAGCTGGCATTTCTTCTCTTGGATAAGTGAATGTTAGTGTACAGTCGTCTGCATATGCATGTGATTCTGGGATGAGATGAAGAAGGTCGTTGAAGTAGACATTCCATAACAATGGACCCAGCACGCTTCCTTGTGGATCACTTGCCCCAATAGCATGTCTTGCTGATTCCGTTCCATTGAGAACTACACTTAGAGATCTACCATGAAGGTAATCACTGAGGAGACATAGCGTTGAGCCTGCAATTCCCAGTGCTTGAAGTTTTGCTAAGAGGCCCTGGTGCCACACCCGGTCGAAAGCGCCAGCACTGTCCAGTGCTACCACACAGCTGACTTTGGATTCATCCAGTGACTGGTGCCACTTAGTGGAGAGGTTTAACAACAGATCAGCAGCAGAGTAACCTTTCCTGAAGTTATATTGACGATCACAAAGTAGTGAGTGGTAGTCAAAAAACTCTGTCATTTGTCTTGAGATTATTGTCTCAAGGGTCTTACCAGTGATTGACAGGAGTGACACTGGTCTGTAGTTGCTGATTTCTGCTCTGCTCTTCTTTTTGTGAACAGGGACTACATTTGCCTCTTTCCATAGAGAGGGCCATTTACACTGTACTAGGCAGTGCTGAAAGATGCGAGTTAGAGGTGCTGCTAGCTGGTCTGCACATCTTCTCAACAATCTTGAGCTTAACTTGTCTGGGCTCACAGCCTTTTCTTGGTCAAGCGATTTAAGAAGGAAATGCACCTCCTCCTGCCTTATTGTCACCACTGACAGTTTTGACACAGTTCGTGCAGCTAGCCAAGGAGGGTCCCTTGCTGGATCAGGAACTTGCATTTTGATAGCAGAGTGTTCAGCAAAGAGGTCCGCCTTCTCTTGACTCTTGACTACTAGTAGAGGTGGTCCCATCCTGTCGATTTAGAGGTGGAATAAGTTCATCAGGCAGATAACCTTGTCTGTCCTTGACCAGGGACCACCAGGTTTTGGAGCCTACCCTACCTGATGCTAGCTTTCTTTTAGTGTCCACCTCCCATTTAGCAATGGCCCACTTTTGTACATCACCCATATGCCTACAGGCTTGCGTGTGCAAG
>NC_091296.1:54753506-54768506 GCF_038502225.1 Cherax quadricarinatus
ATCTGTAGTAGAGGGAAGGCGGGTAGGGGTCGACCTAGGAAATGTTGGAGGGACGAGATAAAGGAGGCTTTCTGGGCGAGGGGCTTGGACTTCCAGTAAGCGTGCGTGAGCGTGTTAGATAGAAGCAATTGCAGATAAATTGTTTTTAGGATTTGACATGCTGTTGGAGTGTAAGCAAGGTAACATTTACGAAGGGATTCAGGGAAACCGGCAGACCGGACTTGATTCCCGTAGATGGGAAGTACAGTGCTGGCACTCGGAAGGAGGGGTGTTAATGTTGCAGTTATATAACGGCCGATGTGTTAATACAAAATAATATATATATATATATATATATATATGTATATATATATATATGTATATATGTATGTATATGTATATATGTATATGTATATATATATTTTATTATTTATTATCACACTGGCCGATTCCCACCAAGGCAGGGTGGCCCGAAAAAGAAAAACTTTCACCATCATTCACTCCATCACTGTCTTGCCAGAAGGGTGCTTTACACTACAGTTTTTAAACTGCAACATTAACACCCCTCCTTCAGAGTGCAGGCACTGTACTTCCCATCTCCAGGACTCAAGTCCGGCCTGCCGGTTTCCCTGAATCCCTTCATAAATGTTACTTTGCTCACACTCCAACAGCACGTCAAGTATTAAAAACCATTTGTCTCCATTCACTCCTATCAAACACGCTCACGCATGCCTGCTGGAAGTCCAAGCCCCTCGCACACAAAACCTCCTTTACCCCCTCCCTCCAACCCTTCCTAGGCCGACCCCTACCCCGCCTTCCTTCCACTACAGACTGATACACTCTTGAAGTCATTCTGTTTCGCTCCATTCTCTCTACATGTCCGAACCACCTCAACAACCCTTCCTCAGCCCTCTGGACAACAGTTTTGGTAATCCCGCACCTCCTCCTAACTTCCAAACTACGAATTCTCTGCATTATATTCACACCACACATTGCCCTCAGACATGACATCTCCACTGCCTCCAGCCTTCTCCTCGCTGCAACATTCATCACCCACGCTTCACACCCATATAAGAGCGTTGGTAAAACTATACTCTCATACATTCCCCTCTTTGCCTCCAAGGACAAAGTTCTTTGTCTCCACAGACTCCTAAGTGCACCACTCACTCTTTTTCCCTCATCAATTCTATGATTCACCTCATCTTTCATAGACCCATCCGCTGACACGTCCACTCCCAAATATCTGAATACGTTCACCTCCTCCATACTTTCTCCCTCCAATCTGATATTCAATCTTTCATCACCTAATCTTTTTGTTATCCTCATAACCTTACTCTTTCCTGTATTCACCTTTAATTTTCTTCTTTTGCACACCCTACCAAATTCATCCACCAATCTCTGCAGCTTCTCTTCAGAATCTCCCAAGAGGACAGTGTCATCAGCAAAGAGCAGCTGTGACAACTCCCACTTTGTGTGTGATTCTTTATCTTTTAACTCCACGCCTCTTGCCAAGACCCTCGCATTTACTTCTCTTACAACCCCATCTATAAATATATTAAACAACCACGGTGACATCACACATCCTTGTCTAAGGCCTACTTTTACTGGGAAAAAATTTCCCTCTTTCCTACATACTCTAACTTGAGCCTCACTATCCTCGTAAAAACTCTTCACTGCTTTCAGTAACCTACCTCCTACACCATACACTTGCAACATCTGCCACATTGCCCCCCTATCCACCCTGTCATACGCCTTTTCCAAATCCATAAATGCCACAAAAACCTCTCTAGCCTTATCTAAATACTGTTCACTTATATGTTTCACTGTAAACACCTGGTCCACACACCCCCTACCTTTCCTAAAGCCTCCTTGTTCATCTGCTATCCTATTCTCCGTCTTACTCTTAATTCTTTCAATTATAACTCTACCATACACTTTACCAGGTACACTCAACAGACTTATCCCCCTATAATTTTTGCACTCTCTTTTATCCCCTTTGCCTTTATACAAAGGAACTATGCATGCTCTCTGCCAATCCCTAGGTACCTTACCCTCTTCCATACATTTATTAAATAATTGCACCAACCACTCCAAAACTATATCCCCACCTGCTTTTAACATTTCTATCTTTATCCCATCAATCCCGGCTGCCTTACCCCCTTTCATTTTACCTACTGCCTCACGAACTTCCCCCACACTCACAACTGGCTCTTCCTCACTCCTACAAGATGTTATTCCTCCTTGCCCTATACACGAAATCACTTCTCCATTATATATATATATATATATATATATATATATATATATATATATATATATATATATATATATATATATATATATATATATATATATATATATATATATATAATGTGATTTTTTGAAGCACACTTGATTTAATGTTAATTAACTTTCTGGGTACATGGTGAGGCTTGAGTAAGCTGTGTGCTGACTCAAGCCTCACCAAATCAGCTAACCAAAGTCAACCATGGTCAGCTAACCAAAGGCAAGTCAATCAAGGCCTGATTGAGAAATATATCCTTGTAAAGGGAAGGGTTAGAGTGAAAGTGCTGAACACTGCCCGTCTTGTGCTGTAATATAATTATACTGTAATTTATGAAGTGCCGTAACCACGTGGGTTCAATGCTTCCGGTTAACAAGTGGTAGAGGCTCGACTATTCGTCCTCTAATTCGAACCCAGTCATTGACTACCTACTCTTCTGGTGACCGCTGCAAACACACACACACACACACACACACACACACACACACACACACACACATACATACACAGAAGCTATGACTCGACCCCTGCAACCACAAATAGGTGAGTACACACACAGGGAGCGACAAGGAAATATACGAGACGCTCAGCTCAAGATTCAGGGACTTAATCGCAGAGGATACAGACTTCCAGCAAACCGAGGTGGTAGTGTGTACCAGCAAGTGCTGGACATACCGCACACAGCCGAGGAAAAGGTGAAGAAACTGCTAGGTGAACTAGATACCTCGAAAGTGGTGGGCCCAGATAACATCTCACCGTGGTCTCTGACAGGGGGAGCAGATGCCATAAGTGTGCCAATTACAATAATCTTCAATAAATATATTGAAAAAGAGTAACTGCCTGAGGTTTGGAAGACAGCAAACGTAGACCGATGTTGCTGACATGTATAGTACGTAAAGTTATGCAAAAGATTTTCAGGTGAAGAGAGGTGGAACACTTAGAAAGGAACGGGTTCATACATGACAACCAGCATGGCTTCAGGGATGAGAAATCATGCATCACAAACTTTCCGGAGTTCTAAGGTAAAATAAAAGAAGTAAGACAGGAGAGAGAGAAGGATTGGTGGACTGCATCTTTTTGGGATATCAGAAGGCTTTCGATACAGTACCACACAAAAGACTGAAAAGCTAGAGGAGCAGACAGGAATAGCAAGGAGACTTCTGCAATGGATCAGGGAATATCTGACAGGAAGGAAACAACGTGTTTTGGTACGTGACAAGGTGTCAGAGTAGGTGCGTGTATCGAGTGAGGCTCCACAAAGGTCAGTCCTAGGTCAGGTGCTATTCCTAATATATGTGAATGACATGACAGAAAGGACGATGTGAAGCTAATGAGAAGAATACAGGTGGTCGAAGATAAGGTAAGACTGATAAATTAGACACGTGCAACTCTTGGGTATCTTTATTGAGGAAACGTTTCGTCACACAGTGGCTTCATCAGTCCATACAAAGGAGAATCTTGAAGAACAGGAGGAGAATGAGGTAATCAGTCCCTCAACCTTGAGTCGATGTGGTCAGTCCATCAATCTTGAATAGATTGATCAATCTATTCAAGATTGATGGACTGACCACATCGACTCAAGGTTGAGGGACTGATTACCTCATTCTCCTCCTGTTCTTCAAGATTCTCCTTTGTATGGACTGATGAAGCCACTGTGTGGCGAAACGTTTCCTCAATAAAGATACCCAAGAGTTGCACATGTGTCTAATTTATCAACATGTCGGTTCTCTGAACCATTCATCCATAAGGTAAGACTACAAGGAGATCTGGACAGGTTGCAAGCCTTGCCTGACAAATGGCTCCAGGAATTTAACCTCAGCAAGTGCAAAGTCATGAAGTTTAGGAAGAACAAAGAAGATCACAGATGGAATACAGCCTTAGAGGTCAAAGGCTACAAAACTCACTCATAGGGTGAGCATTATACTGAGCACATCTCCTGAGGCATCCATCAGCCAAATAACTGCTACAGCATATGGGGGCCCTGCCAAACCTTAGAATATAATCTTAGCAAGGAATCATTCAAGACACTGTACACCGTTACGTCAGGCCCATATTGGAGTATGCAGCACCATTATGGAACCCTGGACAAACACATCAAGAAATTAGAGAAAGTGCAAAGGTTTGCAACAAGATTAGTCCCGAAGTTAAAGGCATGTGCTACGAGGAGAGGTTAAGAAGTTAGGCTGACGACACTAAAGGACAGGATGGATAGGAGGTACATGAAAACAGCAGTATCCTTGGAGAGGGTTTTGGAGGTCAATGCCCCTGCGGCCCGGTCTTTGACCAGGCCTCATAACGACATATAAAACACTAAGAGGAATTAACAAGGTGAATAGGGACAGGATGTTTCAGAGATGGGACACAGCAATAAGGGGTCATAGCTGGAAGATGAATGTTTAGATGAGTCACAGAGATGTTAGGATGTATTTCTTCAGTCATAGAGTTGTCAGGAAGTGGAACAATCTGGGAAGTGATGGGGTGAAGGTAGGATCAATATATTGCATTAAGAAGAGGTATGATAACGCTCATGGAGCAGGGAGAAAGTGGACCTAGTAGTGACCAGCGAAGAGGCGGTACCAGGAGCTGTTAATCGACCCCTGCAACTACAACTAGGTGAGTACAACTAGGTGAATACACACACATACAAAAACACGCATATGTACACATGTATACATAAATCCCCAACCCGCCAGGGAGGTCACGCTCTCAAACAGAAAAGAAATCTATAGCTGAATGATTACACGAAACCCGTCCAGAATGTTACGATACGACACAACACGACTGAACAAGCAGAGCATGACGCGACATACGATGGGATCGATATAGTAACATGTGGTCTAAGAGGTTGTGTGGTGTTAGTCTCCCTGCTGATGTTAGCTGGGGTGTTAGTCTCCCTGCGGGTGTTAGCTGGTGTGTTAGCCTCCCTGTTAGTTTTAGCTGGTGTGTTAGCCTCCCTGCTGGTGTTAGCTGGTGTGTTAGCCTAACTGCTGGTGTTAGCTCGTGTGATAGTCTCCCTGCTGGTGTTAGCTGGTGTGTTAGCCTCCCTGCTGGTGTTAGCTGGTGTGTTACTCTCCCTGATGGTGTATGCTGCTGTATTAGTCTCCCTGCTGGAGCTAACTGGGGTGTTTATCTCCCTGCTGGTATTAGCTGGGGTGTTAGTCTCCCTGCTGGTGTTATCTGTGGTGTTAGTCTCCTTGCGGGTGTTAGCTGGGGTGTTAGTCTCCCTGATGGTGTTATCTGGGGTGTTTTCTCCCTGATTGTTTTAGCTGGTGTGTTAGTCTCCGTGCTTGTGTTAGCTGGGGTGTTAGTCTCCCTACGGGTGTTAGCTGGAATGTTTTCTCCCTGCTGCTGCTGTATGTATATTAGGGGTTTGTTAGTGCGTGGGTGGTTTCTGTTTATCTAGGCCACTAATGGTTAGTAGGCTGTGTGTGCATGTGTGTGTGTGTGTGTGTGTGTGTGTGTGTGTGTGTGTGTCACTTCGTATGTTCACACTGTGTGCGCTAAATTATTGTCAGTTCCAAACACCTAGCAGCTATGTTAGTGTATATGTTTGTCTGACCTTAGCACCTGCACGTGTGCTCACTAATGTGTGTGTCGACTTAGCATGTGGTACCATCACCACTTCGATTCCCATTTTCTCTTCCTTACTAAACGTTAAGTGCTGTATGTATGATATTCAGTTATCCAGAGTAGGGTTTATGACCCCCAGCTACAAGTGATGCAGGACCAGATGTCAGTCTCACATGCAACCACAGAAAGGTGATTTGCACGTTACGTCTGGCAGAAGTATCGTCTGGGATCCCGGCTCAGTTTTGGCTGCACGATGATTCTCGTTGTGGCAGCACTGCAGGCCCACTGCTTCCCTTTCCTTTCTCTTCCTCTGTATTTCTTATATATATATATATATATATATATATATATATATATATATATATATATATATATATATATATATATATATATATATATATATATATATATATGTATGTATGTGTGTGTGTGTGTGTGTGTGTGTGTGTGTGTGTGTGTGTGTGTGTGTAACGCCTAAAGTTGTGGACCTGTACAACACAGGTGGTGGACCTATAATCTCTAGAGGTAGTGGAGAGAGAGAGAAAGAGAGAGAGAGAGTTCAGCTTCCTGAGCTGTTGTAACGTTGTAAAAGGTCATCTGTGGAAAGCAATTTGTTAAAAATCCTCGTTGGTAAGTCGTAAGGTATTACTTTTAAAGAGTGCCTTTGATGCCATTTGAAAAGGTCATTTTAATCATGTTATCCTCAAAGGCACCCACTAAGAAGACCAGTTATAAAGAGACTGAATGGAAAGGCACAGTTGGAGATAACAAACTGTATTGAACTGAGCAGTCAGCTAGAGAAGTCGACAGTCACGTGAATAGAATCTATCTGTATGGTAGTATGCGTCTTAAACCTTGTGTAGAGAGGATAAATGACAGGTCTCATATAGACAGTGCTGGATTAATTAAAATTCATAGTAGCCTCGTTCCCAGAGATCCCCCTAAGTTAAAACAGCCCCTTTCCTGTAGCCTTGAGAGTCATCGCCCACTTAGGTTGTCCACAGAATCTGGAATTCATGCCAAAACCTTACCATAAAAGTGAAGAATTGTGACCTTAGCCTTTGAGAGTAAAGCACTCAGGACTATGACAATACTACTAAGATGTCAAGAAAACATCCGCACACGCAAAGCAGACAAAAGAAAAGTAGTCTTTGCGTGAATGTATATCCTGCAGTGCCCACTAAGTCAATATTGTGGTTGAAACAGCTTGAGCATCGTTCTGAGGGAGCACACATCTCTCTCTGGCTCTATCTGAAGATGGTATCTCCTGGCTGATACTTTGTAGTCACAATGTGAAATTAAAAAAAAATGATTCCATGAATTACTCTGATATAAGACTGTCTGGAAGACATGGCTTAAGTTTTGTTAGTTAATGAAGGTAATGATAACGACTGCACGAGCGTCATTAGGTCTGAATAACCTGTTCACCACCAGTCAAGAATACTTTCATCCCTTAATTAAGGAAAAGAGAGCATACACCTCATGGTGTGCATACCCTGCGAGTACCACAGTGAATTATTATAGGTGACAAAAACATTCTGAATGTTGTTGCCAGACACATTAGAAAAGAAAAATATTCACCCGGATTATATGAAGAAGACACAGTGCTTCTCTTTGTCTTCTGGACTGATGCTTTTCAAAACATCAGTTTTAAAAAAACATCAGTTTAGAACAAGGGTATCGGCTAGTGTAAACTGAAAGGCCTGCACTAAACATCTGGAACAGGCCACGTTATTAGCACAGTGTCATCGGACTGTTCGCAATGACTTTAGTCACCTTAATGAAGAGACTAAGAATGATGTTCATATTATGGTATACAATACCAACAACGATGAGGGAATGATGACTTAGCAATTACTTCTTCGACTGCCTTTAGTGTTATATTTAATTACGTTCGATTGAAGAAGTCTGATCCGTAGTCGAAACTTTTCATAAATAAAGAAATCCAAACACACACACACACACACACACACACACACACACACACACACACACACACACACACACACACACACACATATATATATATATATATATATATATATATATATATATATATATATATATACATACATATATATATATATATATATATATATATATATATATATATATATATATATATATATATATATATACATATATATATATATATATATATATATATATATATACATATATATATATATATATATATATATATATATATATATATATATATATATATATATATATATATATATATATATATATATACATAAAATTCGTAGAACACGCGAAATATTCACAAACACTAATCTCTGGTCGAAAAAGACTCGAACCTACAAACCCTGGAACAAGGCAGTGCTTTAACCACAGTACTTTACTGGACCAATATCTTGGCACACAGCCAACGCTAAACGTTTTGATCCAAGGCAGCCAGCCTTCAGGCAGGTGGTATTAGCTGTTTCATCTCATGTCCTGCATGCATCGACCGACGAGACATTTTTACATGTTTAGAATTCACAGAACAGTTGAAATATTCACAAACACTGATCTCTGGTGGAAGGAGACTCGAACCTACGAACCTTGGAACAAACTGGCTGGCACCACCTGCCTGAATGCTGGCTACTTTGGATCAAAACGTCTAGCGTTGGCTGGACGCCAAGGTATTGGTCCAGTGTGGTACGGTGGTTAGAGCGTTGCATACCTTGTCAAAAAGTTCGTAGGTTCGAGTGTCCTTCGTAATATATATATAATATATATATATATATATATATATATATATATATATATATATATATATATATATATATATATATATATATATATATATATATATATGTCGTGCTGAATATGTAAAACTGGTCAGTTAGCAAGAACTCATTTAAAATTAAGTCCTTTCTGAAATTTTCTCTTGTACGTTTAAAGATGTACTTTTTTCATTAATGTTAATGTCAAATTTTTTAATTTTGGTCCAAAAGAATCTTAGAAAACTTACCTAACCTTATTTTAAAAAGATCAATTTATTTTAGCCTAACCCAACTAAATATATTTTAAATACGTTTACAATAATTTAGTACTAAACAAACACAATCAAATATATTTTTTTCGTTAGGTTCAGACTGATTTTGGCGAAATTATTGCATCCACAAATTTTAACTTGTCCTATATGGCAAGATGAGCGTTGCTATTTAAGCCAAGATCGCAAGTTCTGTCTATTCGGCACGACATATATATATATATATATATATATATATATATATATATATATATATATATATATATATATATATATATATATATATATATATATATATATATATATATATATATATATATATATACAGTGGTCCCTCGTTGTTCGTAATTAATCCGTTCCTGGAGCCGTTACTATAAACGAAATTTACGATTTACGAATCAATTTTCCCCATAAGAAATAATGTAAATACTATTAATCCGTTCCTGACACCCAGAAGTATTAAAACAAAAAAATTTTTAACATGAAATATGCATGTAGTACATAAACAATACAATGGGAAATGATGAATTAAACATTAACAGCATAACACTTACCTTTATTGGAGATTCTTCTTAGTGTATGGGAGACTGGAGGAGGAGAGAGAGTGGATTGTTTATAGTTTGGAAGGGGAATCCCCTTCCATCAACACTCAGGTACCATTTGCTTTTCTGGGGTTGCTTCTCTTCTCTGTTTCTTAATGCCACTAGGACCACCTTGAGAGTCACTGGAGTCCTGTCTCACAAAATAACTGTGGAGAGAGCTCTGTTTCTGGCGTCTCTTTAACACTTCCCTAAAATGGCCCAAGACTTTGTCACTGTACATGAACATCAAAATGGTATACAATACCGACAGGTTGTTAGGTAAGACACATATGCAACAGTTAGACAACTTTATTCCGAAACGTTTCGCCTACACAGTAGGCTTCTTCAGTCGAATACAGAAAGTAGGCAGGAACAGTAGAGATGTGAAGACGATGTAATCAGATTACATCGTCTTCACATCTCTACTGTTCCTGCCTACTTTCTGTATTCGACTGAAGAAGCCTACTGTGTAGGCGAAACGTTTCGGAATAAAGTTGTCTAACTGTTGCATATGTGTCTTACCTAACAACCTGTCGGTATTGTATACCATTTTGATGTTCATCTTGTCAGACACTGCAACACGTGGCATCTTGGTACAGAAAACACCTTGGACAAGCTTTTCAAGTGAGAAGTGTTGGATCTGAGAGGGACATGACCTCTCAGTGGCCTCTCACTACTACTACTACTACTACTACTACTACCCTGCACCTCTCCTTCCGACAGTATTTAAGTCTCCGCACTGTCGCTTGATCTTCAGATAGTTCCTGACTATGGAACTGAACTTCTCCAGGCCGAGGGACTGACAACCTCAAATTCTACGACTTTAAGGGTGATGGACTGATTACATCGTCTTCACATCTCTACTGTTCCTGCCTACTTTCTGTATTCGACTGAAGAAGCCTACTGTGTAGGCGAAACGTTTCGGAATAAAGTTGTCTAACTGTTGCATATGTGTCTTACCTAACGTCACTGTACATGTTGCCAACCTGGCTTGCAACAACCTTGTTAGGGTGATGTTTCTCCATAAAGCTTTCCATCTTACCCCACATAGTAAAAATCTCTTTAATTTCTGAAGAAGGCACCTTCTTCCATCTCTCTTCCTCCTCCTCTGCAGCAAGATTCTGAGCTGCGATGTGTTGCTCTTCCTGCTGAAGCTCTTGCAGCTCCTCAGTGGTGAGCTCTTCATTGTGGTCTTTCACCAATTCTTCCACATCCTCCAAACTCACATCCAACCCCATGGAACTTCCCAGTGCCACAATTGATTTCACAACAGACATAGGCTCATTAGGGTCAGTCCCAAATTCTTCAAAATCCCTCTTGTCGACACAATCTGGCCACAATTTTCTCCAGGCAGAGTTCAAAGTCCTCGTAGTCACTCCCTCCCAAGCCATACCTATAAGGGTTATGCAGTGGAGGATGCTGAAGTGTTCTCTCCAAAATTCCCTTAGGATCAAGTGAGTGTCTGTGGTCACAGTCAAGCACCTGTGAAACACTGCTTTTGTGTAGAGTTTTTTAAAGTTTGCAATAACCTGCTGGTCCATGGGTTGGAGGAGAGGAGTGGTATTCGGGGGCAAGAACTTTACTGTGATGAACCCAAACTCCTAGAAAATTAGGTCATCCAAGTTTGGAGGATGAGCAGGTGCATTGTCCATTACTAGCAGGCACTTGAGATCCAATTTCTTTTCCAGGCGATACTCCTTCACACTAGGGCCAAACACTTCATTGAACCACTCGACGAAAATTTCCCTCGTGACCCATGCCTTACTATTAGATTTCCAAAACACACACAATTTACTTTTCATTACATTGTTTTTCCTGAACACTCTGGGATTTTCAGAATGGTACACTAGTAATGGCTTCACTTTGAAATCCCCACTAGCATTAGCACAGAACATTAGCGTCAGCCTGTCTTTCATAGGCTTGTGTCCTGGCATTGCCTTTTCCTCTTGTGTAATGAAGGTCCTCTTTGGCATTTTCTTCCAAAAGAGGCCTGTTTCGTCACAATTGAACACTTGTTCAGGTTTCAGTCCTTCAGCCTCTATGTACTCCTGGAATTCATGCACATATTTTTCAGCCACCTTGTGGTCCGAACTGGCAGCCTCACCATGCCTTACCACACTGTGTATGCCAGTACGGTTCTTAAGTATCTCAAACCAGCCTTTGCTGGCCTTAAATTCACTCACTTCACCACTATTTGCAGGCAATTTCTTTACCAAATCTTCATGCAACTGCCTAGCCTTTTCACAAATAAACGAAGTCATAAGAGTATCTCCTGCTAATTGTTTCTCATTTATCCACACCAATAATAACTTCTCAACCTTTTCCAGTACTGGTGATCTCATTTTTGTCAGCATAGTTACTCCCTTTGCAACAACAGCATCCTTTATTTCATTTTTCTTGGCCACTATGGAACATAAGGTTGTGTAGGGTTTCTTGTACATCCTGGACAGTTCGGCCACACGTGTACCACTTTCATATTGTTCAATGATGGTTTTCTTAAGTTCAATCGTATTTCTCACCTTCTTGACCACAGGCTTGGCACTAGAGCTTGAGCATGGTACTTATTTAGGCAAGCACTAAAATAAATGGAATATTATGAAATATTTCGCTGGAGCACGTCTTCGCTCACTGGTAAACAATGCCAGATGGCTCAGCTTACGCGTCCCGGACGAACTACAACTCGCGAGTACTTGCAAGAAAATACCTCACTACGAAACACACACACACACACACATATATATATATATATATATATATATATATATATATATATATATATATATATTTATAGGGTTATGAAGAGTATTATTCAAAGAGCTGAGGGGTTGTTTCGGCATTTACAGAGGTTGGAGTAACCCTGGATTTATACACCAACTGGTGTAAAAATTCGGGGTAGCTTGGAGTTAAGAGGTAAGAGTGGTAATAGAATGAAGTGGAGGAAAGGTGTAAAAGAGGTATTACGTAGTAGAGGCTTGAGTGTCCAGCATGCGTGTAAGAGATTGTTGGATTAGGGTACGTGGAGACAAGTGGTTATAAAGAATTAACGTGCTGTTAGAGTGTGTGCAAGGTAAACAGGTTTGCTGAACTTGAGTGATGTTGGTGGGAAGTGAAGTACATTGCATTCACTCTGGAGGGGAGAGAGGATGTAGCAGTCCTGGAGGTGGGAAGTACAGTGCCTGCACTCCAGAGGAAGAGAGTTGATGTTACATCTCAGAGGGTCATTTGCTATGTAATTTTTATTTATTTTTTTTTTTTTGGGGGGGGGGGGATAGACACCTTTTAAGTGAGTGATGGAGTGTGTCTTCTGTATGGACAGCTTTTTTTTCCACTGGATCACGGCCAATGTGGAGAAATTATTAATGAAGAAATTTCTTGCCTTAAAAAGTTCGAAAGTTTAAGACGTAAAACTTTTCTGTGCGTGTTATTGAGGAAATAGATTATCTCATTTTTATTATAGTAATGTTAAGATTTATTTTTAATATACCATAGTTTTATTATTTCAAACGACGAGGGAAGACTACGGTGTCTTGGCACCACGGGGTCCCAGAGGGTCTTAATTCATTAATACATGGAGGGACTACCTGAAGAGAGAGACCCTCCAGGTCACACAAGAAGACCCCCAACCCATCAAACACACACACACACACACACACACACACACACACACACACACACACACACACACACACACACACACACACACACACACACAAACACACACACACTCACACACACACACACGCACACATACACACACACATACGCACACACACACGAGGAGAGGTTAAGAGAAATCAACTTGACGACACTGGAGGACAGGAGGGATAGGGTCGACATGATAACGATATGTAAAATACTGAGAAGAATTGACAAGGTTGATAGGGACAGGACGTTCCACAGATGGGACACAGCAACAAGGAGTCAAAACTTGAAGTTGAAGGCTCAGATGAGTCACAGGGATGTTAGGAAGTATTTCTTCAGTCATAGAGTTGTCAGAAAGTGGAATAGTCTGGAGAGTGATGTAGTGGAGGCAGGATCTATACATAGTTAAGAAGAGGTATGACAAAGCTCAGGGAACAGGACAAGAGAGGACCTGGTAGCGACCAGCGAAAAAGAGGGGCCAGGAGCCATGAATCAACCCCTGCAACCACATATAAGTGAGTAAACACACACAAGGGGTCATCGTCTGGACAGGGCAGCTTGTAGTAATAAAATAAACATTTCAGATCGAGATAATATTCAGAGATGAAAGAGATAAAGACAGAAGGTCAAACAGACTATCTGATGCTCTGAAGAACGAATGTGCATCTGTTTGTTTATGTATTTTTGTGTATGTGTGGGTGTGTGTGTGTGTGTGTGTGTGTGTGTGTGTGTGTGTGTGTGTGTGTGTGTGTGTGTGTGTGTGTGTGTGTGTGTGTGTGTGTGTGTGTGTATTCACCAAATTATTACTGCGAGGGGTCGAGTCATGGCTTCTGGCCTGTCTTTAATACTCATGATTTTCTCTGATTACTGGCCAGGTTTGATTAGGTGGGAGTTCTGTGCTACCTGTTTTGTGACACGCCCGACCTCCGTCATACACAGAGTCCTGAAGAATTCTTTGCTAAGTTTCCTCAATGCTGTTTTCAAGCGTGCCAGAAAAGCATTCACCACAACCATTATTCTAATGACGTGCTCTTCTGGTGATATGTTCGGTGCTTTGCTTACCCCTGAGTATTTTTCCTTTTCCTAGGATTATGGTCTCTGTTCTTCCCAATGTATATTCTTTATTTGGTCTTGCTCATCCTCCTCGAATTTCGTGACTTTGAACTTGATGAGGTTGAAATCTGACTGCCACTTTTCTGACAATTCCTTCACGATCTTCAAGTTCTCGTATTCTCTATCTTTTTTTTTCTGCTTTAGTTTTTCTCATTAGTGTAGACAGTAAGCATACATGACTAGTTTCCAAAGTTTCCACCAGAGGGCAGGTCTCTGAGTGGGCATTCCCAGGCCTGCCTCGCTCTCACTTGGCGACCAGCATCCTAGAGTCAACACCTCCACTCCTCTCTCCTTCGCGGGCATGACCCTCTGGGATGCCCAGGACACACACTGCCTGTGTACCGCGAACCCAAATAAAGTAAGACTCCTTCGAAGCCTTATAATTCATCCTCGGCTTGCACAGGATACAATCTTTCGACGATATTAGTATTAAATCGTCTGGAAACACTGATGTGCATAATTTGATCTAGTCAGGCATGTTGCTTTCGTATACTGAGTCTTCTAAGTATCTTCTACTTTGTTATTATATCTCTTCTGATCTTTCCAACTTTAAAAGTCGTCGGGTTTGGTTCTTTTAGTCAATCTCATTTTTAGGTGACCCGTTTCAGCTCTGGGACTAGTCATGGTGTACACACACACACACACACACACACACACACAACAGAAGCTTCAATAGTCTAAATGTAATAGGTAACACCTATTCAGTATTTTAAAATACGGTCCCTATATGATGGATGCAAAAAGTATTTCCATCAATAATAAAGGACATTTCCACATGAAAATATTCAAATAGTTATTAATACAATTGTTCCACCCAAATTCTGTCCATG
>NC_091296.1:54773506-54776006 GCF_038502225.1 Cherax quadricarinatus
AATAATACACTGGACAAATCATTTTTAAATTTTCTTGGGTAGAATTGTTTGTGGGTGAGTTGTGCAAAGGACCTATCCAAGTTGGGTCGGCGCGCGTCAGGTGTTTAACCGTTGTGGGATCTGATAGTGAGGTGCTGGCCAGACCCCTTATATAGCTTCCTTGGATGCTTTACTTTCATAGTTCCTTGATAATGTGAGTAGTCACGAAAGCGCTTGGAATTTCTCTATTCTTTCAGAGTGGTTGTTTTGTGTGTATATATATATATATATATATATATATATATATATATATATATATATATATATATATATATATATATATATATATATATATATAAGTAGTAGGTTGGTAGACAGCAACCGTCCAGGGAGGTATTACCGTCCTGCCAAGTGACTATAAAACTGAAGCCTGTAATTGTTTTACATGATGGTAGGATTGCTGGAGTCTTTTTTTTCTGTCTCATACACATGCAAGATTTCAGGTACGTCTTGCTACTTCTACTTACACTTAGGTCACACTACACATACATGTACAAGGATATATATAAACACCCCTTTGGGTTTTCTTCTATTTTCTTTCTAGTTCTTGTTCTTGTTTATTTCCTCTTATCTCCATTGGGAAGTGAAACAGAATTCTTCCTCCATTTAACTTATACAACATATTGCTGGGTTATATTGTATATTTTAAACGATATTTTGTTGGTGATAATACTGATCAACATTTTGTTTTGCCTATAATTCTGCGCCTGTTAGTCCGATAAAAAATAATTACTATTTGTGTTTTCTTATTTTTAAATAAATAAAGATACATGTGCAACACTTAGGATCCCTTTCGCTGGCGCACTTGGCTTCTTCAGTTATACATGCGAATATAACGCAGAAGATATAAGATGTTGAGAGGTAAGTAATTTTTGGGTGATCAGTCCCTCAGTCTTAGTAGAAAGTGATCAGTCCCTTATCCTTTGGTCAATAAAGCAAAGTGTTGCTTATCCTCTGTTCAGTAAAGATACTTAAGTGTTACTTAAGTGTGTCATTCACCAACTTATCAATGTTATACACTTTGCATAGTGTTAGTGAAAGCTCTTAAAATAGTAGTCATTATAAATATTTTAGTTGCAAATTATACTGTCAAGAGTGAAGAAGATAAATTACTGAGCACTGTGGAATTTCGCAATTTAGCAATGATAGATCTCAACTCTTTTTGTCAAAGTAACAATTCCACTCATCATCTGCTGCAGAACTGACACATATAGATGTTAGGGGACCAGTGTTATAAGAATATTCCTTGACAGTACTAACACTATGAGAAATAAACTTTCGAAACAGCTGGGTATCTTTATTTGAAGACTTGTTGACAAGCAATTCCTTTATCCTTCCAGTACGAAGATATACGGTGGCTGTGTTCGTATGTCGTCTCTGTACTGAGATGAAAATTCCACTGCTTGGCGAAACGTCTTCCAAAAAAGATAAGCAAGTGTTGTATATATGGCTAATTCGTCCTCTGGGAGGTTAATCAAGTATGCCCAGCTGGTGGGATCTGATATGTTTCAAGAATAACTGTCCACCAGCTGCAGTTCGAAGGACCGACACTGAGTCAGCCATCCAGGTTGATCCTTCTATTGAAATAATGATAGTGACTGGGAAGATTGTCCACCAAGTTGATTCTACTGGTAGAAGGGTTCGTTTACCCAGGTTGATCATTCTGTCCTTCACTCACCTTCACCAGGACTCATCTCTAGAACATGATATAACAACATATAATACGTAATATACAATGTGCATTATACAATATATAAAATACGAAACTTAATTTAACTAGCCAAGTTGGAGGATGTTGCTTAAAGGTGGAAATAAGTTAGTTACTGTCTGAGGATTGCTATAATAATTTTGAAAACTTAGTAAGTTATAATAAATATAATAAAACATAGGTAAAAAACCCTCAATAATAACTATGACATAAAAAAACATACAACTGAAAATATCTTCGAGGCTTCAGTAAAATATTTATTTAGCAAAAAGTGAACATTCAGATGTGTTGACAAAATTAATCAGTTTATAGAGTGATTCCCACTCAGTTAATCCTATCATTCAGTTAATCTTCTCTAACTGGTTATGTCGTTGTAGTTATAAAATTCATTAATATTTCTTAACTATCATTAATTGATAAAGTCTTCACCAGAGATTTTATTAATTCATAATTACTCTGGTGGGAGATACATCATCACAGTAAAATGCAATAATAAGCATTTGAGGTTTTATTCACACACAGCCACTTCGTTATTCATGTTTTCTTCACATTTTACAACAGGATTGTATTCTGTTGTATGATTCTGATTGTATTCTGTTGTATGATTCTGATTGTATTCTGATGCATGATTCTGATTGTATTCTGTTGCATGATTCTGATTGTATTCTGTTGTATGATTCTGATTGTATTCTGTTGTATGATTCTGATAGTATTCTGTTGTATGATTCTGATTGTATTCTGTTGTATGATTCT
>NC_091296.1:54786006-54801006 GCF_038502225.1 Cherax quadricarinatus
TGAGAGTTTACGTCCACCTTAATAAGCCTAGTGTAGGCGATAGGCTTCAAACTCCATTAACTAACCATTAAGCAAACGTACCGAAATCGAGACCAAAAAAGAAGCGTACTAAGACAAGAATAAAATATTATATTGCTAGTAAAGCAACAAAAACAAGAATAATGACAATAACAACGAAAGATTTCTTGAAATCTACTTTTGATAAAATATAAAAAAAAGGAGGAGGAGAGAGGAGACGGTCTTAAGAGGATTTGTAATATTATTATCAAGGGGGAGCACTAAACCCATAGGGAATATGCAGCACCTGTGGGGAAGGGGGATGGAAGGCATTCAGACTCAATTCAGAGAACTGGAGTACAGATCAAATTCCCAAGATCAAGAGCCCCTCACCAGCATCAAAAAGCATCCCTTCAGGGAAAGTCATGAAAGGAGAACAGAAAACCCATCAAGATTATTTTCAGAGCCTTTAACAGGGCCAACAAATGCCACATATGTAAACCAAATTAAACAAGTATACTAGAAAGTTTATTTTCCAGAGTTGCAGAATATTTGAATGAGACAGAAGAGGATAAATAAATTCACGAGATGTGATATAGGGAATAATGAGAGTGTGTTGGTCTGTGTGTTGCTGGATAGAAGGCTGATGGGAAGACTTTTGGATGTGCATGTTTTAAGAAGGTCACTACATACATCAGATCATTATGTAGTTGTAGCTACAGTGAGAGTAAGAGGTTGATGGGGTACAAAGAGAATGATATCAGTAAGAGAGAAGTGAAAGTGATTAGTGTTGATCATTGTTACATAATTATATACTAAAGAAGGGGTGGGGATATTGCATTTTGGAGGGGCGTCTGAACTGTAGTATCGGCGTGCATTTGGCAAGACAGTGATGGAGTGAGTGATGGTGAAAGTGCTTTTTCTTCTTTTTCAGGCCACGCTGCCTCGCTGGGAGACTGCCAGAATGTTTATAAAAGAGAAGAGGATGTATTATGTAGTGGGTTCTATAGCGCCTTCCTACATTAAAGTTACGTATTATGTAAGAGTGTACTGTATGAACAAAAAATACACGAAAGGAATACATTAGTACATTAAAATATGTATACATATATACGTACATAGAAATACACTATCTACGCACATACGTTCATAACAACACACATATCTACACACACATGTGTACATTGAAGTACATATGCATGCACACAAATGTATTGGAACTTCCTTAAAGTATTTAATCTCATTTATTCTGTTTTTTTTTTCAGTTCTCTCGACCATAAAACTGATCATAGTTTGAGAGAGGATGTGTGCGCCAGAGGCATGTATGTGCGCGCATATTGTCAGTATTGTGTCACGAGGATGATGCAACAAGGATTTACCTTGTTGCATGTGCAGTCACTAGCTTTATCTGGGTAAGGGGATGTTGCAAATGAATCCAACTCTAATCTCTCTCCCACCCTCCTCCTCCTACTCCTCCTCCTCCTCCTCCTCCTCCTCCTCCTCATTCTCTCTCTCTCTCTCTCTCTCTCTCTCTCTCTCCCTCTTTTAACTCAGGGTTTGACAAGGTTAGATCAAGGATCCCTAACTTTATTGACAAGCTATTGACAAGTTAAGGATTCCTAACTTTATTGGCAAGCTATGATCTGTTACTTACATCAGCTCATTTGAAAGCATTTTATTGTTATGAAACATACAAGTAGGGAACAGGATGAAGTTGGAGCCATCTGTGGGATAACGCACTCTCTTTCTCTCTCTCAATATACACGTATCTTATTAACATTAAGCAGCATATAAGACGCATGGGGAAGTGGGAGCCGGCAGAGTATTAGAATTCGTAATTATAATAGAATAACAGAAAAGGTGAAAAATAAAGAGTGGCAGACGCATTGACATCCTCACTTAGAAACACTGAAAGATTGATCCCATGCAAGAGACGAACGAAAAGAACTACAGAAACAATTCTTGTTTCAATTAACAATGCATGGAAGCAGAGAGAGAAAATCACAATAAAGCAAGGAGAAAAAAAATTAGAACAAGAGGAGAACATCCTCAGCGAGTCAAAGAACAAGAGAGAATCTCTTAAAATCAGGAGATGAGAAAGACACATTGAGGAATCATTCTTGATGGGACATGTCATCAACACCTGTGTCTCTGACTTATCAGCAGAGATACCTAGGTGCTGCACCTGTGTCAAACTCATCAGCAGAGATACCTGTGTGCTGCACCTGTGTCTCTGACTCATCAACTTGCCGGTATTATATACCATTTAAAATGACAGAATAAGCAGAGGAACTAGAAAAAAATACGAAATTGAGACTAATTAAAACTGAAGTTAACGGACACAACCTACACATCCCAATAGTAAGAAAAAACAGCAGTAACAGGAAGAGCAACAGCTTAGAGGAACACAACTCATAGAGCTAGAAAGGAAGAATTAGAAGTGGATATAACAGCGATTCTTTTGCGTGAAGCACGCACGAAGACAACAACATTAACATGAACACATTACACAAGACTGAACAATATAGTGTAAACTTGTTATGAACAAGAGCTTTTGAAGACCCCCAGTCACATACATATGTTAATGATGACCCCCAACCACGTACATATATTAATGATGACCCCCAACCACGTACATATATTAATGATGACCCCCAACCACGTACATATATTAATGAAGACCCCCCAGCCAAGAACATATGTTAATGAAGGCTCCCAGCTACGTACATATGTTAATGATGACACCCAACCACGTACATTTAATAATGAAGACCCCAGCCACGTACATATGCTAATGAAAATCCCAGCCACATTCATACATTCTTGAAGACTTCGGCCACGTACGTACAATCTTGAATTCGCAGTCAGGAACAAATAAACTAGCTGAAGAACTGATAAGTGTTCACGCTGGGAGGAACAGCGCGGGGATCGTAAGTTTTGGTAAATGCGAGAGAGCGCTAGTACAAACTAGGAAAACCACGCCAGTTCGAGTAAATTTTATACGTGGCTGGCAGGGGTGAATCTGTGAGAGTCTGTGTAAAAGTCTGCGAGGAGTCAGTGAAACTCTGTGAGACTATACACGAGTCTGTGAGAGCTTCAGAGAATCTGCCAGTGTCTGGGGAATTCTGTGATCTGAAGGGATCTGGGATAATCTGGGATATACCCTGAGATGTATACTGTCAATGTGTATAAACCGAGAAATGTTCATTTTCTCAATATATATATATATATATATATATATATATATATATATATATATATATATATATATATATATATATATATATATATATATATATATATATATATTATATATATATATATATATATATATATATATATATATATATATTATATATATATATATATATATATATATATATATATATATATATATATATACATATATATACATATATATATATATATATATATATATATATATATATATATATATATATATATATATATATATATATATATATATATATATACATATATATATGTATATATATATATATATATATATATATATATATATATATATATATATATATATATATATATATATATATATATATATATGTATATGTATATATATGTGAGTTGCACGTCTCTCGGTGTATTTAAACAGAGGGTGCATATCTCACAGTGTGTATTCACCGAGAGGTGTATATCTCTTAGTGTATATTGGTAAGTGAATATAGACTGATAGAAGTATATCTCTCACTGTACATACACTGAGAATTGTATATATCTATCTCTCACTGTAAATACACTTAGAAGGAAAGAGAAAATAAGTGTATACATACATACATACATACATATATATATATATATATATATATATATATATATATATATATATATATATATATATATATATATATATATATATATATTGTGTGCTTACTTTATCTCCCCTCCAGAGAATGTACACTTGTATAATGTACACTGGTGATGTACATGTGTCAGGCAGCTTAGTCCCTTCCCTATTTCCTGTTTCTCATTTCCTAGCCCCTATTCTCAATTTCATATTTCTAATTTTATATTTCCTATTCCTTGTTTCTTACTAAGTTTTCCTATTCCATATTCCACGTTTACTATTTCTAATTTATCTATTTCCTGTTTAGCTTTCCTATTCTATACTGTCTATTATTTCTAATTTCCTATTTCCCTTTTCCAATTTCCGACTGAGCTGACATTCAACATTCAGTTATCGACAGTTGGCTTGTCATTCCCACATTACGATACATTTTTTACCTCTGGCCATTCTGATAGAAACTGGCCATCTCGTACCCAGATATGAACCTCTGGTTCTGAGTCGTAATTACCTTTAATTACGCTATTCCTCCTGAGGGAGCAAGGGTGGTAATCGATCCGAAGGAAGGAAAGGGGGAGACCTCAGATTCCTTGGATCAAGAGCACCTTAATTCAAGGGTATTCAAAGGATTTTCAGTTTCTTCGAAGCCTGCGAGAGGTTATTGTTGGTGGTGAAGGATTTTGAGCTAAGGAATCGGAGCTGCAATCACCTTCCTCGGATCAAGTCTGATTATTTACTCCCTCCCCCTCACATTCACTATGATTATAATAAAGACGATGTCAATAATAATAATAATAATAATAATAATAATAATAATAATAACAATAATAATAATATTAAGATTATTATTAATATTATTATTATTATTATTATTATTATTATTATTATTATTATTATTATTATTATTTTTATTATTATTATTATTATTATTATTATTATTGTTATTATTATTATTATTATTATTATTGTTATTATTATTATTAATTTTCGTAATAATAATATTATTAATAATAAAATAATAATATTTATAATAATAGTAAAATTTGTTTAGACTGTCAAGTTTTCATTATTGTTAAAGGAGAATTGTCGAGAGTAATCAAGACGCACTATGATTAATTACCTCACTGCAGTGAGAGTATTGTGTCTGGAGCTTAACTAATAACTGTTTTGTAGAGTATTATGTCTGGAGTTTTATTTTTATTGGTTTGTAGTGTATTGTGTCTAGAGTTTTATTTATATATATATATATATATATATATATATATATATATATATATATATATATATATATATATACATATATATATATATATATATATATATATATATATATATATATATATATATATATATATATATATATATATATATATATATATATATATATATATAATAAAAAATAAAATCGAAGTAAAACTGACAAAAAAATATTTTTAATGAAATTTTTGACAATACGTAATGCTCAAATCACCATGAAATTAATATATATATATATTTATAATAAAAACATTGAGCAATCATTCATTTAAAAAAAGAAAGTTTTTTGAAAATTTTTTGGCAGTGGCTTTATCTCATAGATGAAAAAAAAATTGTTTTTAAATATTTTTAAACAAAAAACGGTATATACATTTTAGGAAACGGAGTATCTCTTAGAAGAGCAACTGACTGCTGTTTTTGAAGGTGAGTGGGATTAAGCTGTTACCTGCGCTTATGTTTGGTAACGTTAAGTAACAGCGTCGAAGGTTATGCCTAACTTGTTAGGTTTCAGTGCTATTGCTCGAGGGTCACTGCGGCCGCAATTTCCCTGTGTTGGAGGGCCTTTGCGGTTGCTATTCACCTTGTATATGTGCTCCCAGGCATATACTCCCAGTGTATATACACTGATAAAGTCACACCTATTGGTGTTTATACATCAACATATATAAGCTTCTGTGCACAGACACTAAGAGATATGTATACGTGGTGCCTAAATACACAGAGATTTCCATCTAGATGGAAGTATACCTCTTGGTTGGTATATGTATATATATATATATGTATATATGTATATATATATATGTATATATGTATATATATATGTATGTATATATATGTATATATATATGTATATGTATATATATATGTTTTTTTTTTATTATCACACCGGCCGATTCCCACCAAGGCAGGGTGGCCCGAAAAAGAAAAACTTTCACCATCATTCACTCCATCACTGTCTTGCCAGAAGGGTGCTTTACACTACAGTTTTTAAACTGCAACATTAACACCCCTCCTTCAGAGTGCAGGCACTGTACTTCCCATCTCCAGGACTCAAGTCCGGCCTGCCGGTTTCCCTGAACCCCTTCATAAATGTTACTTTGCTCACACTCCAACAGCACGTCAAGTATTAAAAACCATTTGTCTCCATTCACTCCTAACAAACACGCTCACGCATGCCTGCTGGAAGTCCAAGCCCCTCGCACACAAAACCTCCTTTACCCCCTCCCTCCAACCCTTCCTAGGCTGTCCCCCTACCCCGCCTTCCTTCCACTACAGACTGATACACTCTTGAAGTCATTCTGTTTCGCTCCATTCTCTCTACATGTCCGAACCACCTCAACAACCCTTCCTCAGCCCTCTGGACAACAGTTTTGGTAATCCCGCACCTCCTCCTAACTTCCAAACTACGAATTCTCTGCATTATATTCACACCACACATTGCCCTCAGACATGACATCTCCACTGCCTCCAGCCTTCTCCTCGCTGCAACATTCATCACCCACGCTTCACACCCATACAAGAGCGTTGGTAAAACTATACTCTCATACATTCCCCTCTTTGCCTCCAAGGACAAAGTTCTTTGTCTCCACAGACTCCTAAGTGCACCACTCACTCTTTTTCCCTCATCAATTCTATGATTCACCTCATCTTTCATAGACCCATCCGCTGACACGTCCACTCCCAAATATCTGAATACGTTCACCTCCTCCATACTCTCTCCCTCCAATCTGATATTCAATCTTTCATCACCTAATCTTTTTGTTATCCTCATAACCTTACTCTTTCCTGTATTCACCTTTAATTTTCTTCTTTTGCACACCCTACCAAATTCATCCACCAATCTCTGCAACTTCTCTTCAGAATCTCCCAAGAGCACAGTGTCATCAGCAAAGAGCAGCTGTGACAACTCCCACTTTGTGTGTGATTCTTTATCTTTTAACTCCACGCCTCTTGCCAAGACCCTCGCATTTACTTCTCTTACAACCCCATCTATAAATATATTAAACAACCACGGTGACATCACACATCCCTGTCTAAGGCCTACTTTTACTGGGAAAAAATTTCCCTCTTTCCTACATACTCTAACTTGAGCCTCACTATCCTCGTAAAAACTCTTCACTGCTTTCAGTAACCTACCTCCTACACCATACACTTGCAACATCTGCCACATTGCCCCCCTATCCACCCTGTCATACGCCTTTTCCAAATCCATAAATGCCACAAAGACCTCTTTAGCCTTATCTAAATACTGTTCACTTATATGTTTCACTGTAAACACCTGGTCCACACACCCCCTACCTTTCCTAAAGCCTCCTTGTTCATCTGCTATCCTATTCTCCGTCTTACTCTTAATTCTTTCAATTATAACTCTACCATACACTTTACCAGGTACACTCAACAGACTTATCCCCCTATAATTTTTGCACTCTCTTTTATCCCCTTTGCCTTTATACAAAGGAACTATGCATGCTCTCTGCCAATCCCTAGGTACCTTACCCTCTTCCATACATTTATTAAATAATTGCACCAACCACTCCAAAACTATATCCCCACCTGCTTTTAACATTTCTATCTTTATCCCATCAATCCCGGCTGCCTTACCCCCTTTCATTTTACCTACTGGACTGGGGCCTTTGCGGTTGCTATTCACCTTGTATATGTGCTCCCAGGCATATACTCCCAGTGTATATACACTGATAACCACAAAGTCACACCCTATTGGTGTTTATACATCAACATAAACCTTATAAGCTTCTGTGCACAGACACTAAGAGATATGTATACGTGGTGCCTAAATACACAGAGAGTTTTTCCATCTAGATGGAAGTATGCACCTCTTGGTTGGTATATAATTCTTGAATTTACACATTCATATATAACTGATATATATACCCCTTCCTTTGCTCTAACTCTCTCAGATACTCCAGATTTAATATATATATATCAGCTTTGTTTCGCTTAGGGCCAGGACATCCAATATTCATAACATCAGCAATCATCTGTTTCTTGTCATCCACGCACATTTATATAAAGTTTTTTCTTCTTCTCTTTTTTAGTAATATACAGGAGAAGGGGTTACTATCCCGGCATTTTAGTCGCCTCATACGACATATATATATATATATTTATAGCTATATCATCCTCAGAGAAAACAATAAACGTACCTCAGAGAAAACTCAAGGTTCTCCCCGGAGCTGTTTGAATATTTTCTTCTCCTACCACCCCTATATATTTGTTATTCTATGTGAACATTTATTAATAAACAAAATACATTTACAGAAAAAACATAAACATGAATACAATGGCACAATATATATATTACTATATATATATATATATATATATAATATTATATATATATATATATATATATATATATATATATATATATATATATATATATATATATACTGCTGCTCTCTAAGCAGTTTATAGAAACTTCCCTTCCCTTTATCCCTTCATAGAATCGTGTTATAGTGTAACTTCCAAGCTATTGTTTGGGGACCATGAAATTGACTCGTGTGAGGGCGTGCAACAGGGGGACCCTCTCGCCGCCTTTCTATTCTGTTTGGTCATCAAGGAAGTCACAGAAGCACTCTCCAGTGAGCTCAATATCTGGTTCCTGGATGATGGTACCCTAGCTGGCACAACAGAATCTCTCCTAGAAGACATCAGTAAAATTAAAGACATGGGAGAAAGCCTGGGCCTTTCTTTAAACCCCACCAAATGTGAAATAGTTTCTACCAATCAACAGATGATCCAGAATATTAGCGCCGTTTTACCAGGAGCACGAGCCATTGATCCAGCCAATAGCACTCTCCTTGGTGCTTCTCTTGGGTCCAATGCCATCGATCTGATCCTAGAAAAAAAAGTCTCAGACCTCCGGACTATGGAAAGCAGGATGAAAGACATTGTCACACACGATGCCTTCTACCTACTCACCAGGTGCCTGTCAATCCCAAAACTTACCTACTTTCTGAGATGCTCCCCAGCCTTCAGTAGTCAAAAACTCAAGGAATATGACTCTCTCCTAAAGACCATGCTAGAGAGTGTATTGAATCTTTCCCTTGAAGATGGACAGTGATTGCAAGCCTCACTTCCGGTCAGGCTCGGGGGGCTAGGAATACGCAGATCCTCCCAGATTGCTCTATCAGCTTTCCTATCCTCTTCCATAGCATCAAACGAGTTCATAAGACAAATTCTTCCTGATAACCTCAGTGACTCAGGAGGAATACAGGACCCTAGCTATGCCAGTGCCATCACTGAATGGGAGACTCTTGCTGTTCCAGCACCAAACCCTAGTGCAGCACTGGCTCACAAACAGTCAAGCTGGGATGGCCCGATTGCTGAAAAGGTGCTTGTCAACATGCTCAGGGCTGCAACATCAGATAGGGAAACTGCCCATCTCCAGGCTGTGAGCGCACCTCACTCCGGGGACTTCCTCCAAACAGTTCCCATATCGGCAATGGGAACGCGACTCGACCCTAAGATCCTCCGTATTGCAGTGGCTCTGCGCCCTGCTGCCCCGTTTCACACGGAATATATGTGTATTTGTGGTGAAGCGCAAGCAGACCAATATGGTCTACATGGTCTTAACTGTTCCAAAACCAAGGGCTGCCATGCAAGACACAATGAGGTCAACGACATCATAAAGAGAACCCTTGCTACAGCTGGATGCCCAGCCGACAGGGAGCCCCGATCACTAGCAGCCAACAATACCCACAACCCAGCAAACCGCCCCAATGGGATCACCATCTATCTTTGGAAGAATGGCAAGCTCTTAGCATGGGACTATACCTGTGTGTCCACACTGGCTGACACCTACATCCGTCACAGTGTTGGGCGACAGGGAGGACCTACTGACCACAGGGAGGAGTACAAGATCAGCAAGTACAGGGATATAAGCCAACAGTATCAATTTGTCCCAGTGGGATCAGAGACCTTGGGATCATGGGGAAAAAATGCCACACGTTTCCTCAAAGAATTGGGTTCCAGACTCATCGACACCACCAGGGACCCAAGGGCAGCCACTTTCATGTTCCAGCACCTCAGTGTAGCCATCCAGAGGGGAAATGCTTGCTGCATACTTGGCTCGCGTCCGGCTTCGGAGGAGCTGGAGGAAATTCATGATCTTTAATACATTGTACCATTGTATTCATGTTTGTGTTTTTCTGCACATGTATTCTGTTTATCAATAAATGTTCACATAGAATATAAAATATATAGGGGGTGGTAGGAGAAGAAAACATTCAAACAGTAAGGGTTGCAAGATCCTGTACGAGGCACAAGTACGCTCACACCTTGAGTATGCTCCACTTTCTTGGTTTGCCTGCCCCCCCCTCTCATCTGCGACTGCTTGACAGAGTAGAGAACAGAGCAAGAACGCTATCTCTCTGGACCCATCCTGGATAGATCTCATTTCAGCAGCCTTCAACATAGGAGGAGGGATGTGGGTGGCGTTACTGTTATGTACAAGACCAATATTGTCAAAATACCACACTTGGATCCACTTCGAGGACAGCGTGAAACAAGCTTTTATGCCACAAGACAGGGCAGAAAGCAGCTAACTTCACCTCTGGCTGTACCCTTCTCCAGAACATCACTCCATCTGAGATCATACATACCCAGGATGACTAGAGTATGGAACACATTCTGTACAGCATAATGATGTCAACGAGATAAAGTCAGTTGATCAAATGAAAATGCTGGCCCACAGATGGCTCCAACTTCATCCTGTTTCCTACTTGTATGTCTCATAACAATAAAAATGCTTTCAAATGAGCTGATGTAGGTAACAGCTCTAGCTCTGCCAATAAAGTTAGGAGTCCTTAACTCCGTAAATAGCTGTCAATAAAGCTAGGATCCTTAACCTTGTCAAACCCTGTGTACAGTTCCGGGGAGAACCTTGAGTTTTCCATGAGGTACGTTTATTGTCTTCTCTGAGGATGAGGGTCACCATTCCAGCTATAGACGTGGTACCTCCCTATATTTTTATACATACACACACACATACACACACACACACACACACACACACACACACACACACACACACACACACACACACACACACACACACACACACACACATATATATATATATATATATATATATATATATATATATATATATATATATATATATATATATATATATATATTCTCTTTTTTAGTAAATGTATACAGGAGAAGGGGTTACTAGCCCATTGCTAGGATTGCGGGATTACCAAAACTGTTGTCCAGAGGGCTGAGGAAGGGTTGTTGAGGTGGTTCGGACATGCAGAGAGAATGGAGCGAAACAGAATGACTTCAAGAGTGTATCAGTCTGTAGTGGAAGGAAGGCGGGGTAGGGGTCGGCCTAGGAAGGGTTGGAGGGAGGGGGTAAAGGAGGTTTTGTGTGCGAGGGGCTTGGACTTCCAGCAGGCATGCGTGAGCGTGTTTGTTAGGAGTGAATGGAGACAAATGGTTTTTAATACTTGACGTGCTGTTGGAGTGTGAGCAAAGTAACATTTATGAAGGGATTCAGGGAAACCGGCAGGCCGGACTTGAGTCCTTTAGATGGGAAGTACAGTGTCTGCACTCTGAAGGAGGGGTGTTAATGTTGCAGTTTAAAAACTGTAGTGTAAAGCACCCTTCTGGCAAGACAGTGATGGAGTGAATGATGGTGAAAGTTTTTCTTTTTTTCGGGCCACCCTGCCTTGGTGGAATCAGGCCAGTGTGAATAATATAATATAATAATATATATATATTATATATATATATATATATATATAATATATATATATATATATATATATATATATATATATATATATATATATATATATATATATATATAAACATACATACATACATACTTTTGGATACATATGCAGAGACACATCCTAACGTGCAGGTGTAACGTTTCAACACTAAAGATACCGTACTCTTGCACATGTGTCTTATTTATGGATTTAGCTCATAAAACAACGACTACGTGGACAAACAAGCCGAGCGTAAATGCTCTGTTGTAATTACCCAGCTTAATGTGGCTGCATTTTATTACTGGAAGTAGCAGGTACTCAAGCTGATAGAACTAATAAATATAACTTGGGTTGAGTGAAAAGTCTCGGGAGTGGAAATATCAGGAAGTAGAACCTAATAAGTCGATTTTTTATATCTACCAAGTTTTATGGCCAGTTTTATGGCCTAGGGTCTAGCCCCTCTTAGTATGGGGTGTATGGCTTAGAGATCTATCAGATATTCGCATCTGTATCCGCGAAACATCCGCACTATTTCTTACATCCGCATCCGCATTTTACAGATATTTGCATATGCATCCGCATCCTCAAAATAATAAAGACATCCCTATATACATTCGCATCTGGGGATATCTAGATTTTCACATCCGATACATCTAGCTCTTTCGGGCTACTTGCAGCAACCCGAGAGAGTTCGGGTTTTATATTGTTGTTACGATCATTAATCTTGCACCGGCATTATCTACTGCTGTGATCTTTAGGATATGGAAGTAATAGCTATCGTAAGTGTACATATGTAAAGATTTCGATTTCCCTCGAGATTAGTTGAAGCTTACTAACTGCACTCCTACGTTTGGTAAAACGATACTACCCTCTGTATATTTACATTAGTTTCCCTCGCGTTGAGGTTAAAAATCTAGTTGCAAATCTCAATGCGCTGCTTCCGTTACAAGACTAATAATTCCTGGTGTGAGATGCAGGCGAGTGCCAAGCATCAGACTGAACACTGCACGGTCCAGAAACAGCTTCGTCTTATTACCTGAGGTGAACATCACACTGGTGACCAAACTTCTCGGCTCTGACACTGAAAGACGGACGTATATGTTATGAAGGCTTCACTGAAAGTCTCTTCTAGTGAGAGGGATGAATAAGACATATGAGCAAAACTTTCCATTTCGCCTGCACAGCAGTCTTCTTAAGTCGAATACGAAGGTGGCTATATACTGGAAACAGATAAAGAAGAGATGGAAGATACTGAGGTGTTCAATCCCTCAGCCTTAATAGATGTGAAGAGGTAACTTTGACGTGTTCAGTTCCTCCTTGCCAGAAGTTGTTCAGTTCTAGTGGTGATCACTCAGAAGAGACTAAGAAGAGGTCCTAGGCGATCCAACACATTCCAAGACCCATAAATCATGTGCCAGGACGTGAATAACACCGCCTGCTGCTTGCTATGTTGTTACACAAATCGTGGACCCGACTCCTGCACGTTCAAAGCATTTCCATGCCAAATCTCCTCGTTCTCAGGCTCATCAAACTCCCATCACCATTATCCTTCCTCCCAGGCTTCCCAAAACCCATTCTGCTTCTTCTGACCCTTTGATCCCGCCTAGAAAAACTCACAATCGAGGTCGTCTTTAAGGGAATCCAATTCGAATATAGATATCTCTATCCAGGGCCGATTGATGCTCCCTCGTAACTCTGCGCGATCGAATAATAAAGCACATTCACAACTAACCGAAAAAATGAAAATATAAAATAGACAACGTTTCTGTCTCTACCGGTAATGGATCAGCATGAAGAAGACACATGTGCAACTCTTTGGTATCCTTATTGAGGAAACGTTTCGCCACACAGTGGCTTCATCAGTCCATACAAAGGAGAATCGTGAAGAACAGGAGGAGAATGAGGTAATCAGTCCCTCAACCTTAGTCGATGTGGTTAGTCCATCAATCTTGAATAGAATATAATAGAATACAAGGTATTCTATTCAAGATTGATGGACTGACCATATCGACTCAAGGTTGAGGGCCTGATTACCTCATTCTCTTGCTCTTCACGATTCTCCTTTGTATGGACTGATGAAGCCACTGTGTGGCGAAACGTTTCCTCAATAAGGATTCCCAAGAGTTGCACATGTGTCTACTTCATCAACATGTCGGTTCTCTCAACCATTCATCTACAGTGGATCAGGAGGACCGAAACGTACTCCAGATTCCCAATTTTGGGGGAATTTTCATCTACGAGGTACCGAGGAGGAACTCATTTTTTCTGTTTTGATTTAATGCAATCGAGATCCCTCAATTCTATAAAAGAATGGATATATATATATATTATAAATAATTATTAAATAATAATAATAAAATATAATAAGCCAAGGAGATTTATATAAATTATTAATATTTAAAATATATTTATTATTAAAATAAATTATTATAATAATTATAATATAAAAATAAAATTTTTATTGATTAATAAAAAAATATATTTAAATATAAAATTTATTAATTTTAAATAGAATATATATATTTGTATATATATATATATATATATATATATATATATATATATATATATATATATATATACAAACATTCCACTCTAGGTAAATATTCTCTCTGTCTTACAAAGAATTCGAGAAAAGCCTGAAGCCAGCCTGATAAACGCAGTTTTCATCCTTTCAACGCTTTAATTAGTCCATCCTCGGGTGGTCGATGTTTATGCTAATGTTGTGTTGAATGTTTATGTAAATATTTGTATGAGTATTATCATACACGTTTGTTATTTTTATTGTGGGAATGTTGCTTATTCTGTGGTGTTATTACACTTTAATCTCTGGGTAATATTACTGTCTCCTTAATATAGTCGTTTGTGTGTCTTTATGAGAGAGAGAGAGAGAGGTAGAGAGAGAGAGAGAGAGAGAGAGAGAGAGAGAGAGAGAGAGAGAGAGAGAGAGAGAGAGAGAGAGAGAGAGAGAGAGAGAGAGAGAGAGAGAGAGAGAGAGAGAGAGAGAGAGAGAGAGAGAGAGAGAGAGAGAGAGAGAGAGAGAGAGAGAGAGAGAGAGAGAGAGAGAGAGAGAGAGAGAGAGAGAGAGAGAGAGAGAGAGAGAGAGAGAGAGAGAGAGAGAGAGCACTAGCGATTTACACTTACAAATTGATCTCACTATAGCGATTTACACTTACAGAT
>NC_091296.1:54811006-54816006 GCF_038502225.1 Cherax quadricarinatus
AATAAATCAAAAGAAAAAACTAGCTTGGAAAATTAACTCTGCAAATTGAACTTCAATAACTTCACTAGTTTTCCACAGAGATTAAACCAAAAACACCATTGTAGGTTACTGACAAATTTTCTTCAAATTTGTTTTATGGGATTCCACTAACCAAAATTGCATCCTTTCACTGATGTTCAGTAAATGATTAAGCTGACGAGTTTTGGTTCTCAAGCTTTCCCTGGGATGGTGCTATATTGATGTTCTGGATTAAGCTGTGTATGTGGTGTGGGATGATGAGAAGCCTCCCCTGGGACAGCTGGTGTGTATATATGTATATATGTACATATGTATATATGCAATAAGATCAAAGTAAACAGATGATTTCAGAATATGCAAAACAACCACTGTGAAAGAATAGAGAAGTTCCAAGAGCTTTCGTGGCTACTCACATTATCAAGGAACAATGAAAGTAAAGCATCAAAGGAAGGAATATAAAGGGGTAGCCCACACCTCACTATCAGATCCCACAACGAAACACTTGACGCGAGACAGCAGGCCCGCCGGCCGAACTAGACAGGTCCTTCATACAACCCACCAACAAACTATTCTACCCAAGAAATAAGGAATTTAAATTATTATTTGTCCAATGTATTATTAAATTCTTCCCAAATTCTATTAATTATAAATGGATCTAATTTATATAAACCAAAGGAAATATTCATATTATTGTCAAAACTGCTTTTTATGAAACAAGATTCAATTATATTCCTGTCGACCATTGACTTTCTTGATACTACTTTCTCAACTTTTTGAAAATCAATTGGATGGTTAAAATCTCTTACGTGAATAAATAGAGCATTGGAATCTTGTCCAGTTCTAATGCTATATTTATGTTGTTTTAATCTTAGTTCGAGATTTTTACCAGTTTTACCATAATAAACTTTGTCGCAAATTTTACAAGGAATCTTATAGACATATCCATCAGCATTTGGGGGGGGGGGATTCTTTACGAAAGAAAGTTCCTGTTGATGATTTATTAAGTTTCTTATCTGAAGAACTCATTAATTATGATTTACCATTGCCAGTTCCTACTATCATTAAACTTATTAAACTTTGCATTGTTGATGCAAAATTTGTATTTAATGATAAGTTTTACACTCAGAAGTTTGGTATGGCAATGGGAAATCCTCTTTCACCTGTTCTTAGTAACCTATACATGGAATTTTTTGAAACAAGGCTGCTTAACACAATCCTCCCTAATAGAGGTAAATGGTTCAGATATGTTGATGATATTTTGTGTCTTATGCCCAAAAATGTAGATATACACCATTTCCTTGGCAAATTAAATAGCTTAGCCCATTCTATAAATTTTACTGTTGAATTTGAAAAAAATAACTCATTGCCTTTTCTAGATATTTTAATTATTAAGGGTAATAATGAATTCAAATTTAAAATTTACAGAAAGCCTACAAATAACTGTTCCTGTGTCCACTGTTATTCTTCCAATCAAGATAGAGTTAAACTGTCTGTTTTCTCATCAATGTTTTTGAGAGCTTTAGGAATTTGTAGTCCAGAGTTCATAGATGAGGAAATATCCAAAATTTATGAAATAGGTAATGATTTGAAATACTCAAGAAATGTAATTGATAAATCTTTTAAAGTTGCTAGAAATACTTTTTACAATCCAAAAAGGGACAACCAGCCTTATTCAACTAAAAATATGTTCGTTCTCCCTTACCATGAACACTTGGTTGACATGCCTTCTCTTCTTAAGACTTTTAATATTAAAGTTGTATTCAAAAATTTTGATACAGTAAAAAAACTTTTGATAAAGAATTCCTCCCAAAATGCTGATGGATGTGTCTATAAGATTCCTTGTAAAATTTGTGATAAAGTTTATTACGGTCAAACTGGTAAAAATCTCGAACTAAGATTAAAACAACATAAATATAGCATTAGAACTGGACAAGATTCCAATGCTCTATTTATTCATGTAAGAGATTTTAACCATCCAATTGATTTTCAAAAAGTTGAGAAAGTAGTATCAAGCAAGTCCATGGTCGACAGGAATATAATTGAATCTTGTTTCATAAAAAGCAGTTTTAACAATAATATGAATATTTCCTTTGGTTTATATAAATTAGATCCATTTATAATTAATAGAATTTGGGAAGAATTTAATAATACATTGGACAAATAATAATTTTTTAAATTTCTTATTCCTTGGGTAGAATAGTTTGTTGGTGGGTTGTATGAAGGATCTGTCTAGTTCGGCCGGCGGGCCTGCTGTCTCGCGTCAGGTGTTTCGTTGTTGAGGGATCTGATAGTGAGGTGTGGGCTACCCCTTTATATACCTTCCTTTGATGCTTTACTTTCATTGTTCCTTGATAATGTGAGTAGTCACGAAAGCTCTTGGAACTTCTCTATTCATTCACAGTGGTTGTTGTTGCGTATATATATATATATATATATATATATATATATATATATATATATATATATATATATATATATATATATATATGTCGCGCCGAATATGTAAAACTAGTCAATTAGCAAGAGTGCGTGTGCTTGAGTACTCACCTATTTGGGTGAGTACTCACGCACACACACTCGCACACACACACACACACACACACACACACACACACACACACACACACACACACACACACACACACACACACACACACACACACACGCACACACACACACACACAGTCTCGTCAGTGCGAGCGCGAGTCACGCCTTCCGTAGTCCGCGAATGTAAGTGTTTTCGAGGGCTACCCAAGTGATCTGAAGGGTAGCTAAGTTTGCTTGGGTATTGAACAATTCCTTGAAGCGATTTATAATCTGCCTGAGCTTTATAAGTGTAGTGTGTGTGTGTTTGTGTGTGTGTGTGTGTGCGAGTGTGTGTGCGTGAGTGTGTGTGTGTGGGTGTCTGTGTGTGTCTCTGTGTCTGTGTAAATTGGGAATCATCACACACACACACACACACACACACACACACACACACACACACACACTCACACACACACACACACACACACACACACACACACACACACACACACACACACACACACACACACACACACACACACACACACACACACACACACACACACACACACACACACACACACACACACACACACACACACACACACACACCAGGGCAAGGCAGGCGACGTTACCACGTGTCACCCAAGAAAGATCATAAAGTGAAACAATCGTGTGACCAGTGAGAGAAATACAGTGAATAGGGTACATTATATAACGAGAAGAAACTGAGGTGGATCTACGCCAGGACGTCTCATCGAGCTGGACAATCTACAGGCTGCTACAGCTGCATTGCAAGTACTGTAATCACCTATGAGTGGTTGTATGGGTGTGGGGGTCCAGGTTCCAATTAACCGCCAAGCTGATTGTGAATGGTCAACTCTCATAGACGATAAAGAATAGGCACTCAAGTATTCAATAAGGAATAGCAATTGGTAATCTAAGGAACAAGGCGAGTAAGTTACTATAAGCTAGGTGGCAGGACAACCCTTTTTATGAGCAGAACTCATAAAAAAGGAACATGAATGGGAAAAGAAACTAGAAGAACTTAGCATGAGAATAGAAGAGAGATAGATATGGAAAGCAGGAAGTGGGAGGTACAAGTCAAAGCAGCAGAGGCTAGGATACAGAGTTTAGAAGAGGAACTGAAAAATCTGAAACAGCCTAAAGAACTAAAGAACATTTTGGGATTGACATCAGAGACTGCTACCTCAGTCACAAATAAGGGGACTGTAGGGAAAGAAGGAGCAAAACTGCATGTAGAAGCTCTGTCAGAGGAGACCGTAGTAAATAAAAGAGCTAAGCTATATGTGGAGGCCCTAACAGACCACAGCAGAGCCCAGGGAAAGCCGAGAAGGGAAAATGACAGGCCACTGAGCCCAAGTACATTAGCTAGTGAAACTGAAGAAAGGAAAGCTGCAATGGAGGAAATTAAATCGAATGAGTGGATACACAAGGATATGCAGTGGGAGCATGAAAGGGTGAGGTCAGTCTTTGTGTATGAGCTCCAGGAAGTTGAAGGGAAAACATATGAAGTAAGAAAACAAGGGGGAAGAAAGCAATTGAAAGCATCATAAAAGCAATAGGGAAAGACGACATGACCCAGCTGAAAAATTTTCGGAGAATAGGGGGCTTTGTAAAAAAAAGAACCCGGGAAGTGAAAGTGACCTTCAAAGCAGAATCGACTCGGAACAGGATCCTGCAGGAGAAAGCACGATTAAGGGACATGCCGGCATACAGGAAGGTGTATCTCGACCGCGACAGAGCACAAGAAGAAAGGCAGAAACTGAGAGAGATGGTACAAAGGCGAAAGGAGGAAAGAGAGGGGATGGAGAAGACAGACAGGAGATCCCAGACCCAGGAAGAAGATCAAATACAGCCTCCCTCACAACTTCCTACAGAAGCCCCCCAACCAGGTCAACCGCAGTGCAACCAAACACTCTAAACCAAAGCACCCATGCCATATCCAATGCCCCCACCCACTGCATTACAAACTCCACTCCTACAGCAACCACCCATAGTTCCTTATCAGGTCTCCCACTTCCCCAACCCCAATATACCTCCCAGACCACAGTCTTAGAAAAGAAGTTGAAGGTGTGGTATACAAATGCAGATGGAATAACAAATAAGTATGAGGAGTGGCATGAAAGAATCAAGGAGACATCCCCACCACAGAACTGCAGGAGGCCAAGAGAAGAATACGATGAGAGTAACAGAGCAATGGTCGACACACTAGCCGAGGTGGCTAGAAGAGCACACATGGAGGGAGCAAAGTTACTAGTTATGGGTGATTTCAATCACAAGGAGATTGACTGGGAAAACCTGGAGCCCCATGGGGGTCCCGAAACATGGAGAGCCAAGATGATGGATGTGGTACTGGAAAACCTCATGCATCAACATGTTAGAGACACTACCAGAGAGAGAGGAGAGGATGAACCAGCAAGACTGGACCTTGT
>NC_091296.1:54821006-54826006 GCF_038502225.1 Cherax quadricarinatus
TTGGAGGTGGGAAGCACAGTTCCTGCACTCAGGAGTGGTGAGAACGCGGTCCTTCACTCTGCAGGAGGATTGGGGATGTTACAGTCTTGTAAGTGGAAGCACAGTACTCTGAAGGAGGGATGGGTATGTTACAGTCCTGATGGAGCGAAATAGAGTGCCTGTACTCTGAAGGATGGGTGAGGATGCCTGCACTCTGACGGACGGGTGGGGAAGTTACAGTCCTGGAGGTGGGAAATAGAGTACCTGCACTCTGAAAGATGGGTGAAGAAGAGCTTGATCATACAGAATGTGAAGAAGACTTGGGAGTCATGGTAAGCAGAAATCTAAAGCCAAGACAGCAGTGCCTATGTGTGCGCAATAAGGCTAACAGATTACTAGGATTTATTTCAAGAAGTATAAGTAACAGAAGTCCAAAAGTTATTTTACAGCTCAAAACATCACTAGTGAGACCTCAATTGGATTATGCTGCTCAGCATTGTTCTCCTTACTACAAGATGGATATATATTCATTGGAGAACATGCAGAGAAAAATGACTAGAATGATTTACTGTATAAGGAATCTCCCGTATGAAGACAGACTAAGAACCTTGAATCTCCACTCTCTGGAGAGACGTAGAATGAGGGGAGATATCACTGAAGTGTGTAAGTGGATAATGGGCATAAATAAAGGTTATATTAATAATGTACTGAGGGTGTCGAACCAGAAATAATGGATAAAGTTGGACAAATTTAGATTTAGAAAGGACGTAGGTAAGTTGTGTACGAATGGTATATAATACCGACAAGATGAGAGTAAGACACATGTGCAACATCTGGGTATCTTTATTGTAGACGTTTCGCCATCCAGTGGCTTTATCAATACAAATTCTAGGACATAACTTGAAGACAGTAGAACTATGTACAGAAGATGAGGTAATCAGTCCCTCAACCTAGGAGTAGGAAGCGCAGCACCATGTCGTGGACTATGGTGCTGTTCGCACCTACTCCTAGGTTGAGGGACTGATTACCTCATCTTCTGTACATAGTTCTACTGTCTTCAAGTTATGTCCTAGAATTTGTATTGATAAAGCCACTGGATGGCGAAACGTCTACAATAAAGATACCCAGATGTTGCACATGTGTCTAACAACGTAGGTAAGTACTTGGTTTTCGAACAGAGTTGTTGATGCGTGGAACAATCTTCCGAGTAGGGTGATCGAGGCTAGGACCTTGGGTAGCTTTAAAAGATATTGGACAAATATGTGAGTGGGAGGGGCTGGGTTTGATTGGTGTCGTGTGTACGGGAGTAAATTCTTGGGTAGCTTTGGGTAGGGGTGGTTTTGATAAGGACCTACCTTGCATGGGCCAGTAGGCCTTCTGCAGTGTTCCTCAATTCTTATGTTATGTTACAGTCCTGGAGGTGGGAAATAGAGTACCTTCACTCTGAAGGATAGGTGGGGATGCTACAGTCCCAGAGATATGAAATAGAGTGCCTGCACTCTGAAGGATGGGTGAGAATGTTACAGTGTTGGAGGTGGGAAACACAGTGCCTGCACTCCGGAGCAGGAGAGATGAGGGATGGGGATGTCACAGCTCAGAATGTCATCCAAAAAGTGATGCAGCACACATCTGGCAAAAGAATCATTGGACCAATAACGGTAAAATATTTTTTCCCTTTTTTTTTTCGGGATACCCTACATCGGTGGGAGACAGCCGGGGTGCTGACAGAAATTATTATTTTGAAGATGTTAATTACCTTGCTCGTGAACACTTTAAATAACTAATAACCGTGTAGGTATTTTATCAGTAATTAACAATTTCATTATAGATGGATTTGGCTCACATAATTAATTTCCTGATTTACAGATTTTCACGTCAAATTATACATATTTTTTACTCAGATGTTCATTTATAATTATTTTATGTATTCAACTGATAATTTCTCTGTGTGTCTTGTGTTCAAATGTTCATTTCTAAATATTTCTTGTGTTCAAGTGTTTATTTTTTAAACGTTTCTTATTTTCAAGTATTCGAGAGGGTTTTAATGTTCTAATGTTCATTTCGAGGGAGGTTTTTAGTGTTCAGATGTTCATTTCGAGGGGTTTTAGTGTTCAGATGTTCATTTCGAGAGTTTTAGTGTTCTAATGTTCATTTCAAGAGGGTTTTAGTGTTCAGATGTTCATTTAGAGAGGTTTTTTAGTGTTCAAATGATTTCGAGAGGGTTTTAATGTTCAGATGTTCATTTCGAATGAGTTTTTAGTGTTCAGATGTTCATTTTCTAGTACTTATTTCTGAGAATATTTAACATTCAAATGTTAATTTTTATTACTCCTATATTTATATATAGCAAAAATACACTACTTTTTTGTTATATATTTTGTTGAGAAATACACGTTAACAAAACTAAAATAAAATTGTTCTTTATTTGCAGACAGAGCGATGAATTCCTCAGTTTTTTCTATGTTTTTTCTGTTTTTTTTCTGTATATGTTTTTCCTGTTCATGTTTTATTTTTGTTCATGTTTTTTCCTGTTCATGTTTTATTTCTGTTCACATTTTTCCATCAGTGTTTATTCTGTTCTCCTGTTCATACTTTTTTCTGTTTTCTGTTCATGTTTTTTCTGTTTTTCTGTTCATGTTATTTTCTGTTTTTCTGTTCATGTTTTTTTTCTGTTATTTTTCCATCAGTGTTTATTCTGTTCTTCTGCTCATACTTTTTTTCCGTTTTCCTGTTCATGTTTTTTCTGTTTTCCTGTTCATGTTTTTTCTGTTCTCCTGTTCATGTTTTTTTCTGTTCTCCTGTTCATGTTTTTTATGTCAATGTTTTTTTCTCAATCCTCGTTTTTTCTGTTTTTTTCTGCCCTCGTTTTTTCTGCTTTTTTTTTCTTCCTCGTTTGTTCTGTATTTTTCGGTCCGTTGTTTATTTTCCCTATCAATGTTTATTCCGGCCATTTTTTTTAAATTTTTTCCTCTGCTCATGTTTTTCTCCTCTGCTCATGTTTTTTTCCTCTGCTCATGTTTTTTTCCTCTGCTCATGTTTTTTTCCTCTGCTCATGGTTTTTTTCCTCTGCTCATGTTTTTTTCCTCTGCTCATGTTTTTTTTCCTCTGCTCATGTTTTTTTCCCCTGCTCATGTTTTTTTCTCTTCTCATGTTTTTTTTCCTCTGCTCATGTTTTTTCCTCTGCTCATGTTTTTTCCTCTGCTCATGTTTTTTTTCTGCTCATGTTATTTTTCTCTGCTCATGTTTTTTTCTTCTGCTCATGTTTTTTTCCTCTACTCATGTTTTTTATCCTCTGCTCATGGATTTTTCTCTGCTCATGTTTTTTTCCTCTGCTCATGTTTTTTCCTCTGCTCATGTTTTTTCCTCTGCTCATGTTTTTTCCACTGCTCATGTTTTTTCTTCTGCTCATGTTTTTTTCTCTGCTCATGTTCTTTTCCTCTGCTGATGTTTTTTTCTTCTGCTCATGTTTTTTCCTCTGCTCATGTTTTTTCCTCTGCTCATGTTTTTTCTTCTGCTCATGCTTTTTTCTCTGCTTATGTTCTTTTCCTCTGCTGATGTTTTTTTCTTCTGTCATGTTTTTTTCCTCTGCTCATGTTTTTTTCCTCTGCTCATGTTTTTTCTTCTGCTCATGCTTTTTTCTCTGCTCATGTTTTTTTCCTCTGCTCATGTTTCTTTTTATCTATGTTCTGAATATTTACAATGCAATTTTTTTAATTCTTCAAGAAACGAACGTAATTAGTGGATATAACCTGTGTACTTCTGAGGGTAATTCAGACAGGTGACAGGTGTAGAGGAAGCTTTACTTCGGGAGAGCATTGTGCCTTGTGTACAGCTTTATCTGTTAATTGATAAGGCTCTACACAGAGTGAAGCATGACTTTATAAAGCTCTACACAGAGTGACGTATGGCTTGATAAAGCTCTACACAGAGTGACGCATGACTTGATAAAGCTCTACACAGAGTGAGCATGACTTTATAAAGCTCTACGCAGAGTGAAGCATGACTTGATAAAGCTCTACACAGAGTGAGCATGACTTTATAAAGCTCTACACAGAGTGAAGCATGACTTTATAAAGCTCTGCACAGAGTGAAGCATGACTTGATAAAGCTCTACACGGAGAGAAGCATGACTTGATAAAGCTCTACACAGAGTGAAGCATGACTTGATAAAGCTCTGCACAGAGTGAAGTGTGGCATAACAGAGGTCTACACAGAGCGAAACATGACTTGTTAGAGCTCTACACAGAGCGAAAACAGACTACTTTAAGCTTTACAGAGAGGTTAAGATGACTTCCTAAGGCTCAACCCAGAGCTAAACATAATTCCTTTAAGCCTTACGCAGAGCAAAAGATGACTTGAAGCTTTTAACAAAGCGAAACGTTGTCTCCGAAAAAAGAGAGACTTCTCCGAGACAGGAGTCTTCATTATACACAAACTTGTTGCTCGAGTTCAATCTCAATCTTCTGCGTCAAATAACTGAATTACTAGTAGTGATAATCAATAATTGTCATTAACCTTCAATTTTTAATTATATTTTTTGTTTCGTGGTTGTACAATTAAAAATATATTCGAGGCTGTCCTTAATTATGTTTATCGCTCAATTAATCTCCTAAATATTTCGTTGTTGTAATTGTTTCGTATTTGTTTAAAAGGCGAGGTAATTAAAAGTCAGCAGGAGTCGTTGTTGTTTATTTGTCACGCGTTTGAACGTGATTGAAATTGCAATAGTTGTGGTTGAGTCTTGTTTGTGTACTGAATGAAGTGTTCATGCAAGGTGCAAGGGAAGGTACACCGCTGTGGCTGGAACAATTTGCAACTAACCTGCGATACCCTGGGTGGAACAATATACAAATAAGACACATCCGTGAGTGGAGCAATTCGGAAATAACCAATAGTTTTGTTACTGGAAAAGTTCGCAGATAAGAAATACTACCACGACTGGAACAATTCTTAACTAACCCACAATACCGTGGATGGAACAATTCACAACAAACCAACAATGTTGTGGCTGGAGCAATTCA
>NC_091296.1:54831006-54833506 GCF_038502225.1 Cherax quadricarinatus
TTTCTGTCTCTATTCTTGATTGATGAAGTTAATTAGTTCATGGGGTTTCAAGCTTATCGACTACACGAGGGTTATTAAAGCTGCGTGTACGATGTTCGCCACCAGTCAAGAATACTTCAATCCTTAAAAATAGCGATTAAAGTAAACTGTCTATGTATTTATACAAAGTAGTATACACCTCACGGTGTATAAATCGCTAATATAAATTCCCAGGTGGGCGTGGCATTAAGTGTCTCTTACGTCAAAAAAAAAAATCACGAGAAAATATTTTTTTTCAGAGAAAAACCTATTATTTGTGTTATAGGTTCTCATAATGAGACTGAAATTCATTGGAGCGAGTGACGGACGGTCTGTAAATAGAGTCTTTTGAGCTCTGAGAACGGTTCATTAAACGGAGCCCCACCAGTGTGCATCTTCCTCACTAATGAGACCGACCAGATGTGAAACAGTGTCTTAATGCTTCAATTCAGAGATGTGAGACACGAGAGATGACTGGCGTCGAGTATTCATTTGACGATGATTTTTATTACTAATAATAATAATGTTTGTTTACAACTATTTTATTAGTCTTGCTAATTATTAAATCTAATTTAAATGTATTATTATTACTACTACTACTACTACTACTCGTATTATTGCTACGACTAGTACTACTATTACCACTACTACTACTGCTGCTGCTGCTGCTACTAATACTACTACTGAAAATGCTATTATTACTGTTCCTATTACTGCTAATACGGCTCCTACTAGTAATACTACTACAACTACTACCATTACTACAACCACCACTACCAGCATTACTTGTTACCACTACTTCCACCACCGCTGCTGCTAGTAACACCACCACCCACCTGTAGCCGCTGCTGAAAAAATTCTTAATATAATAATAATCGACTTGTCGACGTTCCCACCTTCAAATATTGACAATGAGCACGAGTCAACCAGATTTTAAATGCTTTATTCCCTTATCGCATCGACAGGCACCACCTGTTCATTAAGAGGTTCATACCTGAGCCACACTCAGACTTTAATGGGTACTGCGCTGGGATAACGGAAGTGAGTATCTCTCATGCTCTTGGAGCATGAGAGATACTCACTTAATGGAGGAATGAGACGGTTAGTGTGGCTGCAGCTCTCTCCAATGGTGATTATAATTGTTGTTGTTGTTGCTATTATTATTATTATTATTATTATTATTATTGATGTTGTTGTTGTTGTTGTTGTTGTTGTTGTTGTTGCTATTATTATTATTATTATTATTATTATTATTAATATTGTTGTTGTTGTTGTTGTTGTTGTTGTTGTTGTTGTTGTTGTTGTTGTTGTTGTTGTTGTTGTTGTTGTTGTTGTTGTTGTTGTTGTTGTTGTTGCTATTATTATTATTATTAATATTGTTGTTGTTGTTGTTGTTGTTGTTGTTGTTGCTGTTGTTGTTGTTGTTGTTGTTGTTGTTGTTGTTGTTGTTGTTGTTGCCATTATTATTATTATTATTATTATTAATATTGTTGTTGTTGTTGTTGTTGTTGTTATTATTATTATTATTATTATTATTATTATTATTATTATTATTATTATTATTATTATTATTATTATTATTATTATTATTATTATTATTATGGTTAATGTTTTCCGTCATGTGTTGAATTATTTTTTACTCTCTCTCTCTCTTTCTCTGTCTGTCTGTCTGTCTGTCTGTCTGTCTGTCTGTCTGTCTCTGTCTCTCTCTCTGTCTCTCTGTCTCTCTCTCTCTCTCTCTCTCTCTCTTCTTTGCCTTAAAAGTAAGGGAGTTTTCTGCCGAATAAACAGATATATATATATATATATATATATATATATATATATATATATATATATATATATATATATATATATATATATATATATATATATGTATGTATATATATATATATATATATATATATACATATATTGTCAATGAAAAAATATATTATTCAGTCTGTAAACAAATTTATATATATCATCCCATATAGCACGAAATGGGAACGCAATTATAATTTTCCACAATATCACAATATTATGTAATGATAAACCTCGTAAACACGCAGTTTATTGGACAAAACCAAACAGGTGTTTGCAATTAGCTATCCGCATATATTTTTTTTGGCTTTAATTTTCCCTCATCATCAGAGCAGACCCGAAAAATATCCATTTTTTTCACATATGGGTATATTCGTTGGGTAATTTAATTCCGTGCGTTGTATAACGTGTGTGGTTTACTAGTGAGGGAGAGTGTATCTTCCCCCTCCCAGGTGGGCTAGAACAATTAGCCCAGCTGGTTATGTTTCAGCTGTAATATGCGGCGGTGTTGCGGCTATTTCCGGCAGGATAGCTGTAGGGAGGCGAAATTATTTCAAGGAGAGTGCTTGTTTTGTTTGCTTCTGTCCAATGGTTTTGTGTGTTTGTGTGCGTGAATGTGTGTGTGTTCGTATTTTCTTGCATGGGTTCTTAAAACAAGGCATGATGGAGTTAGACGTCA
>NC_091296.1:54838506-54868506 GCF_038502225.1 Cherax quadricarinatus
GTGACACTGGTCTGTAGTTTAGTACCTGTTTTCTGTCTCCTTTTTTAAAAATGGGAACTACATTTCTGTCTTCCATACCTCAGGTAGTTGCCCAGGTTCAAGGAATGTGTTGAAGATTGTGGTTAATGGCACACATAGTATATCTGCTTCCTCCCTGAGGACCCACGGGGAGATGTTGTCCGGTCCCATTGCCTTTGATGTGTGTGTGAGTGTGTGTGTGTGTGTGTGTGTGTGTGTGTGTGTGTGTGTGTGTGTGTGTGTGTGTGTGTGTGTGTGTGTGTGTGTATGTGTGTGTGTGTGTGTGTGTGTGTGTGTGTGTGTGTGTGTGTGTGTGTATGTGTGTGTGTGTGTGTGTGTGTGTGTGTGTGTGTATGTGTGTGTGTGTGTGTGTGTGTGTGTGTGTGTGTGTGTGTGTGTGTGTGTGTGTGTGTGTGTGTGTGTGTGTGTGTGTGTGTGTGTGTGTGTGTGTGTGTCTGTGTGTGTGTGTGTGTGTGTGTGTGTGTGTGTGTGTGTGTGTGTGTGTGTGTGTGTGTGTGTGTGTGTGTGTGTGTGTGTGTGTGTGTGTGTGTGTGTGTGTGTGTACACACACACACACACACCACCGCACACTCTACACCTCACTCACACACACACACACACACACACACACACGCACACACACACACACACACGCACACATACACATACACTCACACACACATTGGTAGTAATTACGTTGAGTGGCGTAATTATTACGTACTTTGATGCAGAGTGTGTAGGTGCGATTCCTGCTGTGGACTGAGAGATAATATTTATATATAAATTTGCTGTAACTGAGATATTGAAGATTTAATTTATATTTTTTTCATTATCGCGTGACTCGTGTGTTCTTACCTACGTAATTAACATGATATTGTACTGAATTATGGTTAAAACTTTCTAGAATGTTTTTCTTTAGCTGACAGTGTGGACGGAGGGAATGAAGGGTGGGGAGAGAACCTTCAGCTTTACCCTCCCGATCTCAGCTATCTGCCGTGTACTATCATGCACTCCCTTGTACTCCCATACACTCTTATGCCCTCCCATGTATTTATAATAATTGAAATCCATCGTCCAAGTTTTTTTCGGGATTTTACACCTAATCTATTAAGGTTTTTATATATTTACAAGAACTCTATTGGATTTGAAAATTTACAATGGAAATGTGAAATATGCACATTGTTCAGAACTGTGTCGGGCAGATACATTCTTTATATAGATTATAAATATTATCGGAGGTGTCATTTATCGCAGAGACATCATATTGTTCTCTCTCTCTCTCTCTCTCTCTCTCTCTCTCTCTCTCTCTCTCTCTCTCTCTCTCTCTCTCTCTCTCTCTCTCTCTCTCTCTCTCTCTCTCTCTCTCTCTCTCTCTCTCTCTCTCTCTGTCTTTACACAGGGTTTTACAAGGTTAGGTTACGTATTCCTAACTTTATTTACAAGCTAAGAGCTGTTACCTACATCACTTCATTTTAAAAGGATTTTTATTGTTATGAAACATACATATAGAGAACAGGATAAAGTTGGAGCCATCTGTGGGCCAGTAATTTCATTTGATCAATTGACTTTATTTCGTTGATATCATTGTGGTATACGAACATGTACTAGACTCGAGTCATACTAGGAATAAATGCTCTCTTTCTCTCTCTCGCACACATACACACTCTATGGCTGAAGAAATACTTCCTAACATCCCTGTGATTCATATGTGTCTTCAGCTTCCAACTGTGTCCCCTTGTTACTGTGTCCAATCTCTGGAACATCCTGTCTTTGTCCACCTTGTCAATTCCTCTCAGTATTTTGTATGTCGTTATCATGTCCCCCCTATCTCTCCTGTCCTCCAGTGTCGTCAGGTTGATTTCCCTTAACCTCTCCTCATAGGACATACCTCTTAAGCTCTAGGGACTAGTCTTGTTGCAAACCTTTGCACTTTCTCTAGTTTCTTCACGTGCTTGGCTGGGAGTGGGTTCCAAACTGGTGCCGCATACTCCAATATGGGCCTAACTGTACACGGTGTACAGGGTCCTGAATGATTCCTTATTCAGGACCCTGTACACCACGTCTACGACCAAACCATATGAAGTATGCAGCAATCCACCACCCTAGCCAAGCTCAAGTAAAAATTCTGAACTGAAAAGTCCCAAACTGAAGTATGTCTACGAAGAAGGTTCCAGAAATCAACCATGACTTCTGAAGTTTAAGACATGAGGGTAGCGCTACTACTGAGGAATGACGGTGGTTAAACAGGATATTCAGATGAACACTGTGGATGAGCTGAAGCTGAACACAGATATCACGGGGAGGGATGTTGAAGTTCTTCAAGCCAACCAAATAGTCAGTAAGTGGAATAGTTTGGGAAGCGATGTAGAGGGCAGGATCGATACATAGCTTTAAGCAGAGGTATGATAAAGCTCACGGCTCAGGGAGTGACCAAGTAGCGATCAGTGAAGAGGCGGGGCCAGGAGCTCGGACTCGACCCCGCAACCTCAACTAGGTGAGTACAACTAGGTGAGTACACACACACACACACACACACACACACACACACACACACACACACACACACACACACACACACACACACACACACCCACACACCCACACACACACATACACGCACACAAACTCTCTTAAGACGTTCAATAAACAAATAATTTATAGGTTTTAAAATGCACATAAAACCAAAGTTACACATGTCTTAAACGGGACTGGTGCTGGTTAGGAAGAATTACCTCAGCAAGCACCGGCCTGTTAGCAAACTTCCCGCTGCTTCACATGCTAATTATCACTCCTGCATCAGCCAGGCAACATTATAACCAAACCTACGTCCATTCACGCCAAAGTTTATGTTTCTTTTCGACGCTGAAACTCAAACTGCCAGGCTGGCAAAAATATGTGATGAGTAGATGTTAGTTGATGGTTCTTATGAGTAAATTGTTCTCAGAGTGGTGTGTGTGTGTGTGTGTGTGTGTGTGTGTGTGTGTGTGTGTGTGTGTGTGTAAAGATAAGTAAGTAACTTTAAAGTTTATTATTCAGAAAGAATAAGTAATTCTAAAGTTGACTTGAAGTAATAAAAAATAATATTAAATATTATAGCTGAGCCGGAATTAAAAACTGTAATTGTTGACAAAATTCCAAACTTCAACTAACTTATTACTAACTTAATTAAGAACAGATTTTGAAGCTTGCAGAGTAATTTACTGATCCACGTTTAACAGTGTTCCAGTTGGCTTTCTGAGGTTCAAAACTTTAGTATGCTGATAGTCAAGTTGTATATAATATCTAGCAGAATTTCCTTCATGCACACTGGGACATTTACAAGTCGCATTGCAGAGTGTACCAAGTACACTGTACCTGGTGATACAATGTTAAGGAGTGAACCAGACAGTCACTACAATTCTTATTAAATGTTTAGACGTAAATAAACATAAATGTAAATGCGTTGTGAAAATATACAGTTTTATTAAGGTGTATAACTTGCACGAACTGAATCTCTGTAGACAACAAAAACGTTTCACCCTTCATGTATGTGGAAGCTCCTGCCAAGGAGCTTATCATTAGTAATCCCTTCCATAAATCGCTTGCAAAGATTATTGCCCAAGAAGAAATTTCTCGCTTTACTGTTAATAATAATATATCTCACATTATATATACTGATTGATCTAACTGATTGATCTAAGCAGGATAAGCACGTTTATGGAGCAACTTGCAATATGAACAGACTGACTTATGTAATAGTTATACCGAGGCTTGGTTACACGTACTTCTGTCAGTTTGGTAGACACACAGATGATACTCAAACTTAATGCAGTGTGGCCAGCCCTATGGTGACTAGCTGGAACACTATGTGCTAATTGTCCACTTATTGACGACCATAGCGAGACAACGTAATAACCTACGTATGTGACGAGTCAAGGAATTTCATTAATGAAATTAAGATACCTGACATATTAAACAAAAATTCTAAATTTGCTTAAAACAGATAATTAAAAAAATATGTGCAGATGTACTCCTGTTATTCCTTTTGGGGCCTAGCTCCTAGGCCTTTTGTGTATCTGTTTGTTCTTGCACTACCGTCCATACCATGGATAAGGGGGAACAATTGGCTAGCCGCTTCGGCGGCATCAATCTAAAAATCTAAAATCTAAAAATAGACCTCAAACAAAGATACTTTGAAGGACAATACTCACGTGCAACACTTGGTATTGTTATTGCCAAAATATTTCACCTGAACAACAGACTTATTCGGTCGAATACAGGCGACTATAAGACTGCAGCCAGTAGAAAAAATAGTTTTTACGTGCTCAGTCTGTCAGGCTGACTGACTGACTGACAACAAGTCTCATATTCTTCAGCTTGTCAGTATTGTTTACCATCAACGTAAATAAGTTTTCAAAATATCTGGCATATTTATATTATTTAAATTAATAAATTTGCATTTACTCTCGAGCATTAAATAATATTCGTATATATACATACGTATACGTATATATATACATATTCTTTCTTTCAACAAACCGGCCGTATCCCACCGAGGCAGGGTGGCCCAAAATGAAAAACAAAAGTTTCTCTTTTAAAATTTAGTAATTTATACAGGAGAAGGGGTTACTAGCCCCTTGCTCCTGGCATTTTAGTCGCCTCTTACAACACGCATGGCTTACGGAGGAACAATTCTGTTCCACTTCCCCATGGAAATAAGAGGAAATAAACAAGAACAAGAACTAGAAAGAAAATAGCAGAAAACCCAGAGGGGTGTGTATATATATGCTTGTACATGTATGTGTAGTGTGACCTAAGTGCAAGTAGAAGTAGCAAGACTTACCTGAAGTCTTGCATGTTCATGAGACAGAAAAAAAGGACACCAGAAATCCTACCATCATGTAAAACAATTACAGGCTTTCGTTTTACACTCACTTGGCAGGACGGTTGCTGTCTACCAACCTACTACCATTATGTATATATATATATATATATATATATATTATATATATATATATATATATATATATATATTTATATATATATATGTATATATATAATACATATATATATATATATATATATATATATATATATATATATATATATATATATATATATATATATATATATATATATATAATATATATATATACATATATATATATATACAAACGTGTATATATATATATATATATATATACACACACACACACACACGTGCATATATATATATATATATATATATATATATATATATATATATATATATATATATATATATACACACACGTGTATATATATATATACACGTGTATATATATATATATATATATATATATATATATATATATATATACACACAAAAATATATATATATATATATATATATATATATATATATATATACATTCATAGAACAGGTAAAACTTGCGATTTTGGTTTAAATAGCAACGCTCTTCTTGCCGAATAAGGCAAGCGAAAATTCATCTATGCTATAATTTCGCAAAAATCATTCTGAACCTAACGAAAAAAATATATTTCACTATGTTTGTTTATTATTACATTATTGTAAACTTATATAGAATATGTTTAGTTGGATTAGGCTAAGTTAGGTAAGTTTTCTAAGGTTCTCTTGGTACAACGCATGAAAAAATATAAATTCCTGGTAAAAGGTTAAACGCATAAGAGAAAACATTAGAAATGACTTAATTTTAAATGAGTTCATGCTAATTGACCAGTTTTACCTACTCGGCACGACACACACACACACACACACACACACACACACACACACACACAGATGAATCACAGGGATGATAGGAAGTATTTCTTCAGCCACAGAGTAGTCAGGAAGTGGAATAGTTTGGGAAAACGATGTGAAGAAGCGGGGCCAGGAGCTCGGACTCGACCCCCGCAACCTCAACTAGGTGAGTACAGACACACACACACACACACACACACACACACACACACACACACACACACACACACACACACACACACACACACACACACACACACAGTAAAGAGGCGGGGCCAGGAGCTCGGACTCGACCCCCGCAACCTCAACTAGATGAGTACACACACACATACACACACACACACACACACACACATACACAGACACAGACACACACACAGATACACAGACACACACACACACACACACACACACACACACACACACACACACACACACACACACACACACACACACACACACACACACACACACACACACACACACACCACACATACTATACATGTATATATATATATATATATATATATATATATATATATATATATATATATATATATATATATATATATATATATATATATATATATATACTATATAAATACACACTGAAACATTGTTCCACATATACATATACAGTTGTTCTCAGAGTACTCTCACATCAAGAGAGATACACTCTTCAAAATATATACGAAATGAGCAATATCCGTGTCCTTCATTCAGTCTCCCCTTTACACTCTCTCTCACTGTCTCTCCCTTTCCCAATAGCAATCATCACTGGACCAGTCCTTCAACAAGCCTGGGAGATAGAACGAGACAGTCTGTGCCATGCCAGCACCAAAGTGTCTCTCTTACCTACGTTTTAAAATTAAACAAATCCACGGACACTAACGACTAGCAACGTACGTTCGTAAAAACACGTAATCACGCAGAACACAGGGGAGCATTAAATTCCGTAACAAGAATTAGGTGAAAGAGAAACAGTTAATGCTTGAAGTCTCGCCTGAACTCTTGTGATACCTACAATACTAAGACTTCAGGACTTGTTATATGTAGAAGCAGATAATTATGAAGAGGATGAGACAAAGAGGAGGACGTAAGAGGAAGATAAGAGAGATGATAGATAAAACAGGATATAAGAGAAAATGAAAGATAGAGCAGAGAGAGAGAGAGAGAGAGAGAGAGAGAGAGAGAGAGAGAGAGAGAGAGAGAGAGAGAGAGAGGGAGGGAGGGAGGGAGGGAGAGAGACAAGAGGGGAAGAACAGAATATACATATATAGGAAACAGGTTAAGTATCGTGTCTACTAGTGGGGACACTAATTATGTTGACTCTGCCAAGTCTTTTAGCAATCCGGAAACACAAGGGTGCCCTGTCCGCGGAAACGTTCAAATATAAATGTTTACACTCTTTGCCGTCTTTTTCCTGGTTCCTGCCTTGGTTATCATGCTACAGCCAGGTGTGCAGGCTGTTAGACTACACCTGTGTTCATACTATACCTTAATGGCTGGAAAGAAATATTTTAGAATCGGCAGTTATAAAACATGATAAACATCCGTTTATAAATGAAACTACGGTGCATAACCTAAAACAGGATTCTTAATTTGAATTGTCTTAAGTATCGTAGTTCCACACTGAGGACTCAGGGTCTGTTTTCCTGCTTTGTTGTTTGTTAGACCAGCGTCTGCCCAATAGTCTGTCAGGACAGGTTAACTATGGCCATCTTTCTATGGATAAACTATAGATGTCTTCCTTTAGTTTTGAGTCGGATGTAGACTCATTTCCTTAATATTACTGAATTTTCCTAAGACAACTGCCAGATCTATCTATCTTTTATATAGCAAAGTTTGACCAAATTTTTGATAATTGTTATGTCACTAATGTTACTTTCATTAGGTCATTACTACATTATAAGTGGTTGTGGGCTGACCTTCTTGTAAAGCTTAAATACTCAACTTTTGTGGCACTCGGCACTGGCATGCCTGGAACACTTTGCGTCTCTTCGTGCCCATGAACGAAGCTGCTTGGATTTACTACTCATTTTTGCAACATTGCAAGCACGTTATGATGTGTTAGTTGCAATACTAGAAACTTAAAGCTATAATCAAACGTGGTTGTTTTGCATCTTCTATCACTTGTTCGTGATTATTGCATATGTATAAGAAAAGTTAGAAAACTACAGTAAAGAAATGACATAAATGGACAGCTTACGTCTGGCAGTGGAGAATACACAGTAGCCCCTTTACGACGTTGGTTTTCACACGTTCGATGTTTAAGTTATGAGGACGCTTTGCCCTGATGGAACATTGTCTGTCCCTGTCAAGAGAACTAACCACTGCCTATTTTTTTTGTCTCTCTCTCTCTCTCTCTCTCTCTCTCTCTCTCTCTCTCTCTCTCTCTCTCTCTCTCTCTCTCTCTCTCTCTCTCTCTCTCTCTCTCTCTCTCTCTCTCGCTCTCTCGTCCCCCAGACCCACACCTTTACCTGAATATATCGACTCCATTACCAGTTGGTGCAGCGATGTGCTCTATTTTGAAGTCTCTCGTGCTCTGTTGTGCTGTCAGAGCTCTCTAATTTTGTCTGGTGCTCTCTTTCACTCGAACTATCTCCCGCAGTCTTCCACTGTCTTGCACTCTTGCACTTTCTTGTACTATCTCACACACACACTGACTCGCATTGTCTAGTTATGTCTTGATTCTCCATGCAATGTTTGACACTCTAGTACTTTCATTCGGTGTCATGCTTTACTGGCACTGTACGAGACAGTGCCAGTATGTGAGGAACAGTGAGAGGGAGAGACAGTGAGAGTAAGAGACATTGAGAGTGAGAGGCACTGAGAGTGAGAGGCAGTGAGAGTGAGAGGCAGTGAGAGTGAGAGGCAGTGAGAGTGAGAGGCAGTGAGAATGAGAGGTAGTGAAAGTGAAAGGCAGTGAGAGTATGCGTGAGAAACATCATTAAACATCTGAGAAGTAAGAAATACCACACACATATATATATATATATATATATATATATATATATATATATATATATATATATATATATATATATATATATATACATATTATATATATATATGTGTGTGTGTGTGTGTGTGTGTGTGTATGTGTGTGTGTGTGTACGAAGTAGCGGTACACACACGTGATGATGTGTAGTCTTAACAAGGATGGTAAAACTGAGCGCCACCGGATATTAAGTCTTGCTTATCTCTGACTGAAATAATAAATCTGACGACTCGTGAAACACACATGAAACAGACCTTCCTGCACAGCATAAAATCTTGTATCACTAGAATACTTGTTTTTTATAGTTCAGTCTGTCTGTCTCTGTGAATCTCTGTCTCTGTCTGTCTGTCTGTCCCTCTGTCTGTCTGTCTGTCTGTCTGTCCCTCTGTCTGTCTGTCTGTCTGTCCCTCTGTCCCTCTGTCCCTCTGTCTGTCTGTCCCTCTGTCTGTCTGTCTGTCTGTCCCTCTGTCCCTCTGTCTGTCTGTCTGTCTGTCTGTCTGTCTGTCTGTCTGTCTGTCCCTCTGTCTGTCTGTCCCTCTGTCTGTCTGTCTATCTGTCTGTCTGTCTGTCTGTCTGTCTGTCTGTCTGTCTGTCTGTCTGTCTGTCTGTCTGTCCCTCTGTCTGTCTGTCCCTCTGTCTGTCTGTCTATCTGTCTGTCTGTCTGTCTGTCTGTCTGTCTGTCCCTCTGTCTGTCTGTCCCTCTGTCTGTCTGTCTATCTGTCTGTCTGTCTGTCTGTCTGTCTGTCTGTCTGTCTGTCTGTCTGTCTGTCTGTCCCTCTGTCTGTCTGTCTGTCTGTCTGTTTCTCTCTCTCTCTATCTCTCTCTCTCTCTCTCTCTCTCTCTCTCTCTCTCTCTCTCTCTCTCTCTCTCTCTCTCTGAATTTGAGTGAGAGAAGAAGAAAAGAAGAAGAAGAATTAGAAAAAGAAGAAGAGAGAGGAGGACAAGGAGACTAAGAGGAGCCAGCAACACAGGAAGGGAGCAAGAGACCTTTGTGTGACAGACTTTAATGAGTAAAGGAGGAACATGGTCTGACATCAGTGGCCCTGGCTATAGTCTGACATCAGTGGTCCTGACCATGGTCTGACATCAGTAGTCATTGCTATGGTCTGACATCAGTGGTCCAGGCTATGGTCTGACATCAGTGGACCTGGACATGGACTGACATCAGTGGTCATGGCTGTGGTCTGACATGAGTGATCCTATCTATGATCCGACATCAGTGGTCCTGGCCATGGTCTGACATCAGTGGCTCTGGCTATGATCTGATATCAGTGGTCCTGGCTATGATCTGACATCAGTAGTCCTGACTATTGTCTGACATCAGTAGTCATAGTTATAGTCTGACATCAGTGGACCTGGTCATGGTCTGACATCAGTGGTCCTCGCTATGGTCTGACATCTGAGATCCTATCTATGGTCTGACGTCAGTGTCCCTGGCTATGGTCTGACATTAGTGACCATGGCTATGATCCGCCATCATTGATCCTGGCTATGGTTTGACATCAGTGGCCCTGGCTATGGTCTGATATCAGTGGCTCTGGCTATGGTCTGGCATCAGTGGCCCTAGCTATTGTCTGACATCAGTGGCCCTGGCTAATGTCTGACATCAGTGGCCCTGGCTATGGTCTAACATCAGTGACCATGGCTATCATCCGACATCAGCGGTCCTGGCTATGGTGTGACATCAGTGGCCCTGGCTATAGTCTGACATCAGTGATCCTGACCATGGTCTGACATCTGTGGTCACGGCTATGGTCTGACATCAGAGGTCCTGACCATGGTCTGACATCAGTGGTCATGGCTATGGTCTGATATCAGTGGTCCTGACCATGGTCTGACATCAGTGGTCATGGCTATGGTCTGACATCAGTGGTCCTGACCATGGTCTGACATCAGTGGTCCTGACAATGGTCTAACGTCAGTGGCCCTGGCTATAGTCTGACATTAGTGGTCCTGACCATGGTCTGACATCAGTGGTCCTTGCTATGGTCTGACATCAGTGGTCCTGACCATGGTCTGACATCAGTGGTCCTGACCATGGTCTGACATCAGTGGTTCTGACCATGGTCTGACATCAGTGGTCCTGGCCATGGTCTGACATCAGTGGTCCTGACCATGGTCTGACATCAGTGGTCCTGACCATGGTCTATCATCAGTGGCCCTGGCTATAGTCTGACATCAGTGGTCCTGACAATGGTCTGACATCAGTGGTCATGGCTATGGTCTGACATCAGTGGTCCTGGCTATGGTCTGACATCAGTGGTCCTGACCATGGTCTGACATCAGTGGTCCTCACCATGGTCTGACGTCAGTGGTCCTGACCATGGTCTGACATCAGTGGTCATGTCTATGGTCTGACATCAGTGGTCCTGGCTATGGTCTGACATCAGTGGTGCTGACCATGGTCTGACATCAGTGGTCCTGACCATGGTATGACATCAGTGGTCCTGACCATGGTCTGACATCAGTGGTTCTGACCATGGTCTTACACCAGTGGTCATGGCTATGGTCTGATATCAGTGGTCCTGGCTATGGTCTGACAACAGTGGTCCTGGCTATGGTCTGACATCAGTGGTTCTGGCTATGGTCTGACATCAGTGGTTCTGGCTATGGTCTGACATCAGTGGTCCTGACCATGGTCTGACATCAGTGGTCCTGACCATGGTCTGGCATCAGTGGTCCTGACCATGGTCTGACATCAGTGGTCCTGACCATGGTCTGACATCAGTGGTCCTGACCATGGTCTGACATCAGTGGTCCTGACCATGGTCTGACATCAGTGGTCCTGACCATGGTCTGACATCAGTGGTTCTGACCATGGTCTTACACCAGTGGTCATGGCTATGGTCTGATATCAGTGGTCCTGGCTATGGTCTGACAACAGTGGTCCTGGCTATGGTCTGACATCAGTGGTCGTGACCATGGTCTGACCATCAGTGGTCCTGACCATGGTCTGACATCAGTGGTCCTGACCATGGTCTGACATCAGTGGTCGTGACCATGGTCTGACATCAGTGGTCCTGACCATGGTCTGACATCAGTGGTCCTGACCATGGTCTGACATCAGTGGTCGTGACCATGGTCTGACATCAGTGGTCCTGACCATGGTCTGACATCAGTGGTCCTGACCATGGTCTGACATCAGTGGTCGTGACCATGGTCTGACATCAGTGGTCCTGACCATGGTCTGACATCAGTGGTCCTGACCATGGTCTGACATCAGTGGTCGTGACCATGGTCTGACATCAGTGGTCCTGACCATGGTCTGACATCAGTGGTCCTGACCATGGTCTGACACGGACATTTCTATCCTGCGGGAAGATTTTCTTGCAGTCTATTATTATCATTGTTTTTATTTTTTTTATCGAAATTTAATACAAGACAGTGTTCTGCATTGTTTTATGATAATTGTTTACCTGGAGGGAGAGAGAGAGAGAGAGAGAGAGAGAGAGAGAGAGAGAGAGAGAGAGAGAGAGAGAGAGAGAGAGAGAGAGAGAGATAGAGAGAGAGAGACTTGTAGCTCCTTCAATAAAACATGTTCCAACTCAGCTGCTTGATGCATCCTCTGACGTCATAATTCTGACGTCATATTACTGACGTCATAATCGTGACCTCATAATTCATGTGTCATAATTCAGACGTCATAATCATGACGTCATAATCCTGACGCCATAATTCAGACGTCATAATTCTTGACAGAGACAGATAAGGCTTAAAGTCCGTTTAGAAGAAGAACCTTTAAAGGTCACTTCTGGTGGTAACTGAAGTAAGGTCGGGAGGGTCCTAACAACATTCTAAATTGATTAGAACTGGGAACCTAATTTTGAGAATTGATTTTGGATCTTTTTAGCTGTTATTACGGAAGTGACAGTTTGTACAACATGGTAGAGAATACTACTTCGTATTGTTTAAATATATACATATATGCATATATACATACATACATACATACATACATACATACATACATACATACATACATACATACATACATATATACATACATACATAAGTTCATACGTACATACATACATACATACGTACATTAATACGTACATACATACATTCATACATACACACATACATACATACATACATACATACATACATACATACATACATACATACATACATACATACACATAAATATACTGTGCTTTGCCCCGAGTGTAAATACTGTGTCTGACATACCTCAGACATAACCATATTCTTGCATGTCATTTCAAGCTTACTTTAAAGCAAGGCATAGCATTGTTTGCTTCAAGTGCATCAATTGAGTACTTTGCGATTACCATTTCTCTCGAAGGTTTCCTTTTGGTTGAGGGTGAGGGAGAGAAGCCCCGGTAGTTTGTCACCTTGCGTGTAGAAGCAGTCTAGCCCTTCAGATCCTCACAAGCCTCTAGATGGTGAACAACCACACTGGAATCTCTCTTTTACGGGTGCCTTGAAGCTCCAGTGACCTGGAGATACCCCTCTCCCTTTCCATGGACCAAGCCTCTCTAGTTTTTATTTCCCCGGGGGGCTGCACGACCCCATATGGGTTTAACGCATTCTAGCAATGAAACAATAATAATAATTCAGGCCGTACATAATCTTCAATGAAAGCGGGGTCATCCCGGCGTAGCATGAAGTCACCCGGCGTAATACGGGGTCACCCGCAAGGAACAATTTCAATTATATTTCCAATTTAACTTGTGGAGTCTGGTGCTGTGGGCTGTGTGCTGCTCTCTTGAAGTTTAAGGCTGGATCTCTATCACAAGTTTAGACCAATATCTCCTCTTACTTTATAGCTTCTCAATGTAAACTCTGACCTGGCCGGCTGGCTGGTTGGTTAGCTGGCTGGCTGGTTAGCTGGCTGGCTGGTTGGTTGGCTGGCTGGCTGGTTAGCTGGCTGGCTGGTTGGTTGGCTGGCTGGCTGGTTAGCTGGCTGGCTGGCTGGTTGGCTGGCTGGTTGGTTGGCAGGCTGGTTAGCTGGCTAGCTGGCTGGCTGATTGGTCAGTTGGCTGGATGGCTTTCTGGCTAGCTGACTAGCCAACTGGCTGCCTGACTGAATGGCCAGCTGGTTGGCTGGTTAACTGCCTTATTTCCTGCTGTCAGATCCAAACAAATTTAATTAATTAAAAATAACAAGAAGAATTAATGTTAATTTATAAAATACGTAATAAATAAGTCAGCAATAAATAAAATAACATCATTTACAGACCCCAAACTAACAATAAGTATTAAAAAAATTATAATTATACGAATTTGACTAAAGCAAAACTTCTTAAAGAAGAATTATAGAAAAATTATCTGTTAATTGAGGATTCTTCTTAAACTTCTTAATTAACGAGTGAGTCTGAATCCTGTTAATTAAGAAACCTTAAAATACTTAATTACAGCAATTAAGCTTCATCAATCATACTGTTGTTATGTTGATGCCACTAAAAACTTGAAGGAAACTTGGCAGTTGGTTAAATAGAGTAAAAAATATTACGAGTGAACTTGAAGTTCAGATGTTGCAGTGTTGATAAGTTCAGATGTTGCAGTGTTGATAAGTTCAGATGTTGCAGTGTTGATAAGTTCAGATGTTGCAGTGTTGATAAGTTCAGATGTTGCAGTGTTGGTAAGTTCAGATGTTGCAGTGTTGGTAAGTTCAGATGTTGCAGTGTTGGTAAGTTCAGATGTTGCAGTGTTGATAAGTTCAGATGTTGCAGTGTTGATAAGTTCAGATGTTGCAGTGTTGATAAGTTCAGATGTTGCAGTGTTGGTAAGTTCAGATGTTGCAGTGTTGGTAAGTTCAGATGTTGCAGTGTTGGTAAGTTCAGATGTTGCAGTGTTGATAAGTTCAGATGTTGCAGTGTTGATAAGTTCAGATGTTGCAGTGTTGATAAGTTCAGATGTTGCAGTGTTACCAGGTGATAAGTTTCACCTTTCACAATAAACGGTTAGAACTCTCCATGGTAATATTGTTAAGACTTAAGTATTAGTTCAATGCAAGACAGAGAGAGGGAGAGAGAGAGAGAGAGAGAGAGAGAGAGAGAGAGAGAGAGAGAGAGAGAGAGAGAGAGAGAGAGAGAGAGAGAGAGAGAGAGAGAGGATAATTTTGTCTATAAATCACTTGCAGCTGACGAGAGAGAATTAAAAATCACTTTTGTTCTTGTGAATATGCAAGATTTTTACGTTGTTGACCATAGAGGAGAGAGTCTCTCGCACAGACTCCAACAATGGTGGAGTCGATCGTAAATGACCTCCTGATGATGCATATATTACTTTCTGCATTAGAAAAAAGTTCAATGACCTTGTTATCGGAGATGGCTTCGCCTCAGTTTCATTCTCTAATGGTATTTAAATGGCGGAGAGAGAGAGAGAGAGAGAGAGAGAGAGAGAGAGAGAGAGAGAGAGAGAAGGAGATGATGACTTACATCACTAGTATTTCTGCTTTTCCCACTACTGTGCCCTGGGTATCAGGTGGTTCACCCAGTACTGTGCCCTGGGTATCGGGTGGTTCACCCACTACTGTGCCCTGGGTATCGGGTGGTTCACCCACTACACCCTTTTTGTTAGACAGCCATTCTGGGTGTGGCATGCGCAGTTTTGGATATTTCTGGTAGCTCTCTGTTTATTAGTATTCCTCTTGCTTTCCTTCTGAGTCGCACACGACCACTTTCCTGGATGTCGTCTTAGTCAGTAAGATGTGCATTAGCCAATGTTTGTTAGGATGAGTGCACCATGCTGGCTCACAAAGTGTTTAGGAGTTCTGACTTCTCAGGGAAAGGGTAGACAGCCTAGGTGAGGTTACCATGCTTCTAGGAACTCTCTCACGCTACTGACTGGCTCACACCATCACACGGGTGTAGTGCTGCTGTAGTGAGAGTGTTCTCACATTACTCTCTTCAAAGCTCTATTCACTATTAAGTATAAATTTGTCGCTTAACTCTGGACATAACTGTAAATAGCCTATACATGGGTTCTGGTGGCAGGAACATAAGTTAATCCGAAAAATAACCTTCTCTGCATACATTATTCCTAATTTTGTTATTGTCACTTACTGTGCTACAAGCAGGTTCATAGCAAGGCAGGGTAGTATTGGTTTTTAAGAAGCATTTGTATTGGTAATGCTGGGTGTCAGTCGTAACTCTGTTGGTGATGCTGGGTGTCAGTCGTAACTGTGTTGGTGATACTGGGTGTCAGTCATAACAGTGTTGGTGCTAGTGGAGGTGTCTCATTACTGTTTCATACCAGGTGATGCCACCAGCGCCAGCCAGGCGTTTAAGGAATCATATATTTTTCATTCTCTGCCTATTTCATCGCTGCAGCGCTGTTGACACTGACACCGAATATAGACATTGTTTGACAGCTTCATAGCTTCGCGAGTTAGCATGCAATAACTTAAAGTCTAATACATCAACTAAGTCTACTGTATCCACGCCAACTGTGTCTAATATACTTGACGCTCGTAACTTTAAAGGTGTCTGATATAGGACCGCAATGGAGACTGGGACGAGGACTGGAGGCTCAGGCAGGAATAACAGAGAAAGCACTTCAGTGAATCAAGAAATATTTAACTGGAATAAAATAACGAGTTATTGTCATGCATGGGGTGTCGATATGAGCAAGTGCGACGAGTGAGTTCCACAAGGGTCAGAAGCGGGACCAGTACTTTTTTTGCATATGTAAACGACAAGTCAGAAGAAACAACCATCCCTGTTTGCAGATGGCATGAAACTAATGAGAAGATTACAAACAGGATTATACAAGGAAAGACTAGAGACAGATCTGGACAAGCCGCAGGATTAGTCTGACAAATGTGTACTAGAATTTAACCCCAGCAAATGCAAAATTATGTTAAACGGGGAAAGACAAAGACGACCTGAAAAAAGAGCAAGGCTCGGAGGTCAGAGGGTGAAAGCCATCCTGAAAGAGAAGGACCTCGGGGTGAGCACATTTCCGAGCATATCCCCTGAGGTGCACATCAACCGAATAACCATCACGTCAAATGCGAGGATGACAAATTAAAAATAGTTACACTATATACGTAATATATCAGGCCCATCTTAGAGTATGCAGCACCAAAATGTAACAAACATCTGATAAAATATCTCAAGCTAGAAAAATTGCATAGGCTTGCAACGAAACTAGGTCTAGAGATGAGGATTATGAACTATGAGGAAAGACTAAAGAAGCTTTATCTGATGACATTAGAGAGAGGAAGCCCAGGGGTGACATGATTAAAACGTCCAAAATACTGAGAGGAATTGGCAAAGTGGATAGGACAAGACTGTTCAAGAGGCGGACCTCAGGTACACGAGGACACAGCTGGAAGCTAAAAACACATGAATCACAGGGATGTTAGCCTCAGGGTGGTCAGGAAGTGGAGCAACCTATATAGCAAAGTAGTGTAGGCAGGATCCATACATAGCTTTAAGAATAGGTATGATAGGGCTCACACAGCCCGGAGTGGCATTACTACATGAAGGGTCAGTCACGGTCATAAAAAGTGAGCTGTGTTAGCCAACTATAAAACTGATGAGTTCTCTGCTTGTTTCCCTCTCTCTCCCCCTGTCTGCTGCCTCATAAATATAAGAGATAAATACTCTTTCAGGAATACACAGTTGAACTCAGATATACACAGGTCATGGACTGGGCCGCGACCCCTAGAACACCCTCCAGGTATACTCCAGGTATACTCCAGGTATACTCCTGTACATATAAATATATTCCAGTACTCACACACACACACACACACACACACACACACACACACACACACACACACACACACACACACACACACACACACACACACACACACACACACACACACACACACACACACACACATACACACATACACACACACACACACACAAAAGTCCTTTTGACAAATGTCAACTAACACCACACAAAACAGAAGAAAAATTTATTGACAAATGCCATTAAGAAACATCTAATTAACTAACAGATCGTTCACCTCTTCATTACCCTCCTGGTGACAGTACTAGCACCATCTATCATGCACCAACTGTAAGCCAGCTGAGAAGGCAGGTGGCAGCAGGTCAGAACAACAGGATCTGCTATACTTGTTCTCGAGAACTTAATCTGAAAAGGCAGGAACACTATGTGTTTTGTAAATGAATGGTTTACACTACAGATAACGTGAGGAATTAGACAAATGGGCAACATCTGGGTACCTTTATTGGTAGACATTTCGCCATCCAGTGGCTTTATCAGTCCCTCAGTCATCATATTATATCCTTGTATTGTACTGATAAAGCCACTGGTTGGCTTTATCAGAGATTATCCTTGTGATTGTGTTATCTGTACCTGTAGTCGTTTCGGGAGGTCACCGCCCGTCTCTGCTCAGTCCCATACCAGGCCTTCTGGTCGCTAGACTGATCGATCAAGTTGTTGGTGCGTGTCGAGCGATTAAATCTACAAAAGTTTGTAATATTAGTACCACATATCTCTGAAACCAAACCTGATCAGTTTCTTGAGTAGATGAAGAATCAGATTCGAGCTCTGAAGTGACCGAAGCTGTCTTCATTTAACTGTAAATATAGTTAAGTGTGTTTTTTGTTATCCTCTCCGTAAAATGGTACACAGTTGCTGCACTTGCAACTTCCAAGAGTCTTGGGACACCCAGTGTCCAAGACTCTTGGAGCACTAGGTGTCTTTGTTCTAGTGAAAGACTTTTGATTCGAGGAAATACAGCTGTCATCATCCCTATCCACACCAAGCCTTATTAACTCTCGTTGTCTGTACAAAGGATGGCTTTTCCGGGTTCAGCGAGTCCCCCTTTAAAAAAAAAATAATAAAAATAATAAAATAATACTGATGATAATAATAATAATAGTATTTCTAGGTGCTGCTGGTTACTACCAGTGACACAAACAGTTATCACCAGCAGTACCAGAGACAGTTACTTCACACACTCGCTGTTGTTGACACACATAACAACTCACCTCTAGTCTGCTGTTTACCATCACTCAACATGATGTATGAGACGCGCTCAACACATCAACATAAATCCTAACGCTTCACTACATCAGTACTCTTAACTACTTATGAGCTTATGAAATTTGCAAATGAAATAATGCCATTGATTACCTGGCTTTAATACGCTGATTAACACCTTGATTGCTGCCCATTTCGAAGTCTCTGTATGTCTTACCTACGGTTCAAGCGCTTCCCCTAATTGGAAGTACTGATAATGAGTATTAATTACTCTACTTATTTGTGAAGAAGGTCCGGTGTAGCATGAGCCAGAGGGCTCCTGTTGTGTTCTCCACTCTTATGTTCTTACTTATGTTCTTACCAAAGCGAAGAACACGAGAAAGAGTGATTGGGTTTCTAAACACTAATATTGAATCACCGTGTACAGATGGTAGGAGTTCGTGCAAGAGTAATGCAATTGCGCATCACTCAAGTCCTTTGGTGCCTGAGGAAAACTTGCTAGACTTAGACCACTAACAAGGACAGGGCAAACACCAGCCTTGCTGCAGTATTGACCCAGCTAAAATGTGCCCACTAAAACTGTGGGATAAATTGAAAGCGGATTTTGGTTGGATAATCAAGAGTCAGGAAGAGAAACAGAAAGAGAAAAAGAGATAGAGAGAAACAGGGGTGAGGGTGGGGGGAAGGGTGATTGGGAGGGAGGGGGTAAGAGAGGAAAGAGATTTATGCTGTGGGTCGTGTGTGAGGTGCTTTCGATTTTTCTCCATTTTATATTGTACAGCGAGACTAAGGGGGCTTAAAAAAACATTTGATTTGTGAATGAATGTCGGTGCAGTGTTGTATTTGACTGTCGCAACCATCATGCCAAGATGATGATGGTGATAATGAGTGATATATATGTACTTAGAAAGGGTCGGGTCGGCGAGGCCTGGCAAGTGCGGCCGTAGTGTAAACATATGAGCCCTGTCACCCTGCCTCCCCTTTTCAAAGTGCCACCGAGTGTGCACTCCCCTTCCTAAGTGCACTTTCCCCTCCCCCTCCCTAATCCTATTCCCCATCTGCATCAGCTGCATCTGAATATCATCAGACATCCACAGAAATCGTGTCTTTGGCCTGAACACCAGCTGTTGGGAATGACGGGTAGAATACTTGGACATGGACGAAGGAGGGAGAGAAAGAGGTAGACACGGACCTGATCGACCTCTTCAAACCTGAACTCCAAAGCCTAACAACCTGTACTAAAGTCTGGTACATTATGGACAAGCGCTCGTGACCTCTGCAATGTTTCCAAAGGCACAGTTTGCTGTATGTTTGAGAGAATCTTACTATGAGTGTTGCTGGCTTGGTCGCTCGCCCTGGTGTATTTAACGCCAGACTTGCCCCTCTGTTTAATTAATTCTCATTACTGGTGTACCCTTGTGTTTGTGTGTATAAATGAACCACATGTCATGTTTTAAAATATTGCATCGTGATTTAAGCAAGTAAGCACGCGATTCCCTAGGAAAATGTGCCCACACATCTCACTACACACAAAACGCACAAACACACTAATATAAACACACAAAAACATACACACAGACACGATAATAAATGCATTCACACACACCCACACACACAAACACACACACACACAGAGGAACCTCATAATGACCTATCTCGGCACTGTTATTGTGTCATCAACGGTGTTTGTCGCCAATAACCCATGCAGCTAGCTACCCAATTTGATAGTTACGATGTGTGTCAAGCACCTGCTGTTCCCTAGTTCCCGACTAGTGAGGATCACATCACTCCCAGGGATTCACTCTCGGATCACTCGGACCACCGCGCCATACTTCAATATGTGTACAAATGGTTCATAAATTTGTATAAAACGGTTTAGAAAACCGCTAAGTTGATAAATAGGACACATGTGCAACATTTGGGTAACGTTTCGCCAGGAAGTGGCTGACGAGATGGAAATTAGTCACTTTGACCGACCTTTTTTGGGGGATTATCTGGCTGGTAATTTATACATGTGTTATTATGTATGATAATCCACTTATGTGTACCTGTATCTAAATATACTTACTTCTTCAGTCCAATACAGAGAAACAGTTATACCTAGTTACTTCAGAAGCCTTCCAGATCACCACAAAGTTCAGAATATACTTCACCCACATTATACAAGGCTACTTCACTCACTTAAACTTTCTCGTGACAAATGAAAAAAGTTTTGCACTCTGGCAGGATTTTTAGTTATTAAATTCCGTCTGACGAGTGTTATGTTAGGAGTGAAACCTTTATAACTTTCACTTCTCTTTATTACTTCTGTACTTTCCAGCGTCTTTCTGAAACCCTCGTTTTAGGTGGGAAACTTTTCACGCTTCTTATACAGATGCTTATTATTATTATTATTATTATTATTATTATTATTATTATTATTATTATTATTATTATTATTATTATTATTATTATGATTATTATTATTATTATCATCACCACCACCATCATCATCATCATCATCATCATCAGCAGCAGCAGCAGCAGCAGCATAAAAATTAGTAGTGGTAATAGTGACAGCAGCAGTAAAAGTAATAGCAGAAGTAATAGAAGTGTAGTGGTAGCAGAAATAGTAGTTTAGTAGTAATAGTAGTAGCAGAAGTAGTAGTGGTGGTAGTATCAGTAGCAGTGGTGGTAATAGTAGTAGTAGTAGTAGTAGTAGTAGTAGTAGTAAGATTGTTGGTAGTACTAATAGTGGTGAAAGTAGCAGAAGTAGTAGTGGCATTATTACGTAGACAGGTGTCTACATAATAATGGCGTAATGCGATAACCACTTAATAACGAGCAAACAGACAGCAGAGAATATATTAACACATTTCCTTCTCCAGTGTTTACAACATATATAGCCTATGTACAGTATTCACAGCTATGTACAATATGACAAATGCAAGCATAATATCGGTAAATCGTGACGACCAGCAAGGAAGGTAAATCTGTCAAAGTTGCTTCAGGAGTGTACCACATCGCTTCACAGCTTTGGTGGGCTTCCTTGTGATTGTTTGGTTGAACTAAGGTACTGTTATAAGGGTGGCGCCCCTGATCGTTAAACTCTCAGCACCTGGTTCACTGGTCGGGAGGCAGCCTATATGGGTGTGTGACACGCCGAATATAATGTAACATATTCTTAGCATGCCACAGGTATTAATAGTAGTGGTAGAAGGAGGAGGAGCAGTAGTAATAGAATTGGTTGTAGTAGTAATAGAAGTAGTGGTAGCAGTAGTAGTAGTAGTAGTAGCAATAGCAAAAGTAGAAAAAGTAGTAGAAATGGTAGTACTGGTGGCGGTAGTAATAAACAGAAGTAGTAGAGTAATAGTAGTAGTGATATGAGTAGTAGTAGTAGCAGTAGTAACAGTAGTTGTAGTAGTATTAAGAGTAGTAGTAGCAGTAGTAACAGTAGTTGTAGTAGTATTAAGAGTAGTAGTAGCACTACTAGTAGTAGTAGCTTAATTATTTATAACATAATGTTACCCAAGATAGTTCGCTATCACCCAGTTACCTATTTACCGCCAGGTGAACAGAAATAGCAAAGCAAATAGTTTAAAAACCCAGAACCTATTTGGGTGAAGAAAGGCAGTTGGTGTAAGAAGACTTGCCTATGTGTTTCAAGAGCCAGGGGATCGAACCCTGGATCCTGTCATTGTGATCTTACCTCTCTCTCATTGAGCTACTGGCCAATTTTGCTCCGTCTTTAAAGAGCAGGAACTCAGTTGCTAAAATGCGAGAGACAAAATAAATATTATGAGATTTCGGGATTGCATGAAGGAAGAAGGAATTTGAGACGAATGAAGAAGTCGAAGTGAGTGTGAATGAATGAAGTATGAAGTACGATAGAATGAAATAAGTAACGAGTGAAGAATGGAGTACTTTAGAATGAAATAAGTAACGAAAGTAAGCAACGTTCTGCAACCCTTCCCCCTCCCCTTCCTTCCCTGCTGGCAAGCCCATGCCTTACCCTGCAAGCAACCTCCTGTCTGACTATTGTAGGCAACCTCCTGCCCCTGCAGGCAACCTCCTGCCCCTGCAGGCAACCTCCTGCCCCTGCAGGCAACCTCCTGCCCCTAGCAGGCAACTATCTGAAGTATGCAAATGAGGCGTCCTCGAAGGAGGTTTGTCAGCACTAGTTTGCTTGGGCATCACAACTTGATATTAAATACGTCAGAGAGAGAGAGAAAGAGAGAGAGAGAGAGAGAGAGAGAGAGAGAGAGAGAGAGAGAGAGAGAGAGAGAGAGAGAGAGAGAGACAGAGAGAGAGAGAGAGACAGAGACTGAAATGAGATGAGGTAAGACAACAGTTCTTTGCATGTAAAACTGATCTGTGTCAAATAATAATAATAATAATAATAATAATAATAATAATAATTATTATTATTATTATTATTATTATTATTATTATTATTATTATTATTATTATTATTATTATTATTATAAATCAGAGTATTAAAACAAATAGATAGTGAAATGTGGCTGAGGGAAAACGTAGAGTTGCCAGACAAGAGGGAGAAATGACTCAAGAAATCGTAATGACACGATTGCAAATAAACCATACCCCCGGCCGGGATTGAACCCGCGGTCATAGAGTCTCAAAACTCCAGCCCGTCGCGTTAGCCACTAGACCAGCTAGCCACAATAAGATTCATCCAACTAGGTATATTTCTACACCATAGGAAAGTTAGCACAGGCACCTCTGTGACCACAAATGCAAGTTTTTACAGACGAATCTCCAGCTAGCGTGGCCGTGACGAACTCTAGCTCAAGTCCCTTCACTGCCGTCAACATGACTCAAGAAATCGTAATGACACGATTGCAAATAAACCATACCCCCGGCCGGGATTGAACCCGCGGTCATAGAGTCTCAAAACTCCAGCCCGTCGCGTTAGCCACTAGACCAGCTAGCCACAATAAGATTCATCCAACTAGGTATATTTCTACACCATAGGAAAATTAGCACAGGCACCTCTGTGACCACAAATGCAAGTTTTTACAGACGAATCTCCAGCTAGCGTGGCCGTGACGAACTCTAGCTCAAGTCCCTTCACTGCCGTCAACATGACTCAAGAAATCGTAATGACACGATTGCAAATAAACCATACCCCCGGCCGGGATTGAACCCGCGGTCATAGAGTCTCAAAACTCCAGCCCGTCGCGTTAGCCACTAGACCAGCTAGCCACAATAAGATTCATCCAACTAGGTATATTTCTACACCATAGGAAAGTTAGCACAGGCACCTCTGTGACCACAAATGCAAGTTTTTACAGACGAATCTCCAGCTAGCGTGGCCGTGACGAACTCTAGCTCTATACCTAGTTGGATGAATCTTATTGTGGCTAGCTGGTCTAGTGGCTAACGCGACGGGCTGGAGTTTTGAGACTCTATGACCGCGGGTTCAATCCCGGCCGGGGGTATGGTTTATTTGCAATCGTGTCATTACGATTTCTTGAGTCATGTTGACGTCAGTGAAGGGACTTGAGCTAGAGTTCGTCACGGCCACGCTAGCTGGAGATTCGTCTGTAAAAACTTGCATTTGTGGTCACAGAGGTGCCTGTGCTAACTTTCCTATGGTGTAGAAATATACCTAGTTGGATGAATCTTATTGTGGCTAGCTGGTCTAGTGGCTAACGCGACGGGCTGGAGTTTTGAGACTCTATGACCGCGGGTTCAATCCTGGCCGGGGGTATGGTTTATTTGCAATCGTGTCATTACGATTTCTTGAGTCATGTTGACGGCAGTGAAGGGACTTGAGCTAGAGTTCGTCACGGCCACGCTAGCTGGAGATTCGTCTGTAAAAACTTGCATTTGTGGTCACAGAGGTGCCTGTGCTAACTTTCCTATGGTGTAGAAATATACCTAGTTGGATGAATCTTATTGTGGCTAGCTGGTCTAGTGGCTAACGCGACGGGGTGGAGTTTTGAGACTCTATGACCGCGGGTTCAATCCCGGCCGGGGGTATGATTTTTAAGAGGGAGTAATATTACGCTCGCGCGTGTTGAAAAGAAGTGACATACACCTTCTGTACAGGAAGTACCTATGTTCCTTGCTGTACAGGAAGCACCTATGTTGCCTGCTGTACAGGTAGTACCTGTGCTGTCTGCTGTACAGGTAGCACCTGTGTTGTCTGCTGTACAAGTAGCACCTGTGTTGCCTGCTGTACAGGTAGCACCTATGTTGCCTGCTGTACAGGTAGCACCTGTGCTGTCTGCTGTACAGGTAGCACCTGTGTTGTCTGTTATACATGTAGCACCTGTGTTGTCTGCTGTACAGGTAGCACCTGTGCTGCCTGTTGTACAGGTAGCACCTGTGCTGTCTGCTGTACAGGTAGCGCCTGTGTTGCCTGCTGTACAGGAAGCACCTGAGTTGCCTGCTGTACAGGTAGCATCTGTGTTGCCTGCTGTACAGGTAGCACCTGTGTTGTCTGCTGTACAGGTAGCACCTGTGTTGTCTGCTGTACAGGTAGCACCTGTGTTGTCTGCTGTACATGCAGCACCTGTGTTGCATGCTGTACATGTAGCACCTGTGTTGCCTGCTGTACAGGTAGCACCTGTGTTGTCTGCTGTACAGGTAGCACATGTGTTGTCTGCTGTACAGGTAGCACCTGTGATGTCTGCTGTACAGGTAGCACCTGTGCTGCCTGCTGTACAGGTAGCACCTGTGCTGTCTGCTGTACAGGTAGCATCTGTGTTGCCTGCTATACAGGTAGCATCTGTGTTGCCTGCTGTACAGGAAGCACCAGTGTTGCCTGTTGAACAGGTAGCATCTGTGTTGCCTGCTATACAGGTAGCATCTGTGTTGCCTGCTGTACAGGAAGCACCTGTGTTGCCTGCTGTACAGGTAGCATCTGTGTTGCCTGCTGTACAGGTAGCATTTGTGTTGCCTGCTATACAGGTAGCATCCGTGTTGCCTGCTCTACAGGAAGCACCTGTGTTGCCTGCTGAACAGGTAGCATCTGTGTTGCCTGCTGTACAGGTAGCATCTGTGTTGCCTGCTATACAGGTAGCATCTGTGTTGCCTGCTGTACAGGAAACACCTGTGTTGCCTGCTGTACAGGAAGCACATGTGTTGCCTGCTGTACAGGTAGCACCTGTGTTGCCTGCTGTACAGGTAGCACCTGTGCTGTCTGCTGTACAGGTAGCACCTGTGTTGTCTGCTATACAGGTAGCACCTGTGTTGTCTGCTGTACATGTAGCATCTGTGCTGCCTGCTGTACAGGTAGCACCTGTGCTGTCTGCTGAACAGGTAGCACCTGTGTTGCCTGCTGTACAGGTAGCACCTGTGCTGTCTGCTGTACAGGTAGCATCTGTGTTGCCTGCTGTACAGGAAGCACCTGTGTTGCCTGCTGTACAGGTAGCACCTGTGTTGTCTGTTGTACAGGTAGCACCTGTGTTGTCTGCTGTACAGGTAGCATCTGTGTTGCCTGCTATACAGGTAGCATCTGTGTTGCCTGCTGTACAGGAACCACCTGTGTTGCCTGCTGAACAGGTAGCATCTGTGTTGCCTGCTCTACAGGTAGCATCTGAGTTGCCTGCTATACAGGTAGCATCTGTGTTGCCTGCTGTACAGGAAACACCTGTGTTGCCTGCTGTACAGGAAGCACCTGTGTTGCCTGCTGTACAGGTAGCACGTGTTTTGCCTGCTGTACAGGTAGCACCTGTGCTGTCTGCTGTACAGGTAGCACCTGTGTTGTCTGCTATACAGGTAGCACCTGTGTTGTCTGCTGTACATGTAGCACCTGTGCTGCCTGCTGTACAGGTAGCACCTGTGTTGTCTGCTGAACAGGTAGCACCTGTGCTGCCTGCTGTACAGGAAGCACCTGTGTTGCCTGCTGTACAGCTAGCATCTATGTTGCCTGCTGTACAGGTAGCACCTGTGTTGTCTGCTGTACAGGTAGCACCTGTGTTGTCTGTTGTACAGGTAGCACCTGTGTTGTCTGCTGTACAGGTAGCACCTGTGTTGCCTGCTGTACAGGTAGAACCTGTGTTGCCTGCTGTACAGGTAGCACCTGTGTTGTCTGCTGTACAGGTAGCACCTGTGTTGTCTGCTGTACAGGTAGCACCTGTGTTGTCTGCTGTACAGGTAGCACCTGTGCTGCCTGCTGTACAGGTAGCACCTGTGCTGTCTGCTGTACAGGTAGCATATGTGTTGCCTGCTGTACAGGAAGCACCTGTGTTGCCTGCCGTACAGGTAGCATCTGTGTTGTCTGCTGTACAGGTAGCATCTGTGTTGCCTGCTGTACAGGTAGCATCTGTGTTCCCTGCTGTACAGGAAGCACCTGTGTTGCCTGCTGAACAGGTAGCATCTGTGTTGCCTGCTGTACAGGTAGCATCTGTGTTGCCTGCTGTACAGGTAGCATCTGTGTTGCCTGCTGTACAGGAAACACCTGTGTTGCCTGCTGTACAGGAAGCACCTGTGCTGCCTGCTGTACAGGAAGCACCTGTGCTGCCTGCTGTACAGGAAGCAACTGTGCTGCCTGCTGTACAGGAAGCACCTGTGCTGCCTGCTGTACAGGAAGCACCGGTGCTGCCTGCTGTACAGGAAGCACCTGTACTGCCTGCTGTACAGGAAGCACCTGTGCTGCCTGCTGTACAGGAAGCACCTGTGCTGCCTGCTGTACAGGTAGCATCTGTGTTGCCTGCTGTACAGGAAGCACCTGTTCTGCCTGCTGTACAGGAAGCACCTGTGCTGCCTGCTGTACAGGAAGCAACTGTGCTGCCTGCTGTACAGGAAGCACCTGTGCTGCCTGCTGTACAGGAAGCACCTGTGCTGCCTGCTGTACAGGAAGCACCTGTGCTGCCTGCTGTACAGGAAGCACTTGTGCTGCCTGCTGTACAGGAAGCACCTGTGCTGCCTGCTGTACCGGAAGCACCTGTGCTGCCTGCTGTACAGGAAGCACCTGTGCTGCCTGCTGTACAGGAAGCACCTGTGCTGCCTGCTGTACAGGAAGCACCTGTGCTGCCTGCTGTACAGGAAGCACCTGTGCTGCCTGCTGTACAGGAAGCACCTGTGCTGCCTGCTGTACAGGAAGCACCTGTACTGCCTGCTGTACAGGAAGCACCTGTGCTGCCTGCTGTACAAGAAGCACCTGTGCTGCCTGCTGTACAGGTAGCACCTGTGCTGTCTGCTGTACAGGAAGCACCTGTGCTGCCTGCTGTACAGGAAGCACCTGTGCTGCCTGCTGTACAGGAAGCACCTGTGCTGCCTGCTGTACAGGAAGCACCTGTGCTGCCTGCTGTACAGGAAGCACCTGTGCTGCCTGCTGTACAGGAAGCACTTGTGCTGCCTGCTGTACAGGAAGCACCTGTGCTGCCTGCTGTACAGGAAGCACCTGTGCTGCCTGCTGTACAGGAAGCACCTGTGCTGCCTGCTGTACAGGAAGCACCTGTGCTGCCTGCTGTACATGAAGCACCTGTGCTGCCTGCTGTACAGGAAGCATCTGTGCTGCCTGCTGTACAGGAAGGACCTGTGCTGCCTGCTGTACAGGAAGCACCTGTGCTGCCTGCTGTACAGGAAGCGCCTGTGCTGCCTGCTGTACAGGAAGCACCTGTGCTGCCTGCTGTACAGGAAGCACCTGTGCTGCCTGCTGTACAGGAAGCACCTGTTCTGCCTGCTGTACAGGAAGCACCTGTGCTGTCTGCTGTACAGGAAGCACCTGTGCTGCCTGCTGTACAGGAAGCACCTGTGCTGCCTGCTGTACAGGAAGCACCTCTGCTGTCTGCTGTACAGGAAGCACCTGTGCTGTCTGCTGTACAGGAAACACCTGTGCTGCCTGCTGTACAGGAAACACCTGTTCTGCCTGCTGTACAAGAATCACCTGCGCTGCCTGCTGTACAGGAAGCACCTGTGCTGCCTGCTGTACAGGAAGCACCTGTGCTTTCTGCTGTACAGGAAGCACCTGTGCTGCCTGCTGTACAGGAAGCACCTGTGCTGCCTGCTGTACAGGAATCACCTGTGCTGTCTGCTGTACAGGAAGCACCTGTGCTGCCTGCTGTACAGGAAGCACCTTTGCTGCCTGCTGTACAGGAAGCACCTGTGCTGTCTGCTGTACAGGAAGCACCTGTGCTGTCTGCTGTACAGGAAGCACCTGTGCTGCCTGCTGTACAGGAAACACCTGTTCTGCCTGGTGTACAGGAAGCACCTGTGCTGCCTGCTGTACAGGAAGCACCTGTGCTGCCTGCTGTACAGGAAGCACCTGTGCTGCCTGCTGTACAGGAAGCACCTGTGCTGACTGCTGTACAGGAAGCACCTGTGCTGCATGCTGTACAGGAAGCACCTGTGCTGCCTGCTGTACAGGAAGCACCTGTGCTGCCTGCTGTACAGGAAGCACCTGTGCTGTCTGCTGTACAGGAAGCACCTGTGCTGCCTGCTGTACAGGAAGCACCTGTTCTGTCTGCTGTACAGGAAGCACCTGTGCTGCCTGCTCTACAGGAAGCACCTGTGCTGCCTGCTGTACAGGAAGCACCTGTGCTGCCTGCTGTACAGGAAGCACCTGTGCTGCCTGCTGTACAGGAAGCACCTGTGCTGCCTGCTGTACAGGAAGCACTTGTGCTGCCTGCTGTACAGGAAGCACCTGTGCTGCCTGCTGTACAGGAAGCACCTGTGCTGCCTGCTGTACAGGAAGCACTTGTGCTGCCTGCTGTACAGGAAGCACCTGTGCTGCCTGCTGTACAGGAAGCACCTGTGCTGCCTGCTGTACAGGAAGCATCTGTGCTGGCTGCTGTACAGGAAGGACCTGTGCTGCCTGCTGTACAGGAAGCACCTGTGCTGCCTGCTGTACAGGAAGCACCTTTGCTGCCTGCTGTACAGGAAGCACCTGTGCTGCCTGCTGTACAGGAAGCACCTGTGCTGTCTGCTGTACAGGAAGCACCTGTGCTGCCTGCTGTACAGGAAGCACCTGTTCTGCCTGCTGTACAGGAAGCACCTGTGCTGTCTGCTGTACAGGAAGCACCTGTGCTGCCTGCTGTACAGGAAGCACCTGTGCTGCCTGCTGTACAGGAAGCACCTCTGCTGTCTGCTGTACAGGAAGCACCTGTGCTGTCTGCTGTACAGGAAGCACCTGTGCTGCCTGCTGTACAGGAAACACCTGTTCTGCCTGCTGTACAGGAAGAACCTGTGCTGCCTGCTGTACAGGAAGCACCTGTGCTGCCTGCTGTACAGGAAGCACCTGTGCTGTCTGCTGTACAGGAAGCACCTGTGCTGCCTGCTGTACAGGAAGCACCTGTGCTGCCTGCTGTACAGGAATCACCTGTGCTGTCTGCTGTACAGGAAGCACCTG
>NC_091296.1:54873506-54883506 GCF_038502225.1 Cherax quadricarinatus
GGTGAAAGGATTAGAACATGAACAGTGAAGAACACGCACTGAACGAAGTTCAACATTATTAATTCACCCTTTTAAATGTTGAACAACCTCTGAGAGAACTGCCCAAATAATCTGGCTATTAACAGTATCTTTATAAAACGAGAAAAGCTCCTATTTTATTTACTGTTTATGGTGTTTTCTGAGCTTTTTTAGTAGCATTCGTGACTATTAGGGGGGTAGAAAAAAGAGTCTTCTTTTTAAGAGATAAAAAAAAACTTATCTTGACCTATATTTCTTACTTTTACTACTTTAGTTAAGCACATATACACCCAGAGGTATATGTCACACTGTATATATACACCAGGAGTTTACTTTGACCCCTTTTAAGTATTCTTGACTGGTTTGTACAGGTGACAAGCAACCTTAATGACCCTCGTGTTGTCGACCAGCTTTGAACTCCATCAACCGACCAATCTACATCAACTGTGCAGTTAATTTGACTAAGACATATGTTTGACTACTGTTTTTTTATTGTTTTTTGAGGCTATTCGTGAGCTTAAGAACTATGAGCAGCGGGTGTGATCAATAGATCACTCATAAATGATAAGCAACACTCACGAACTTCTCAGCAACCAGTAAAACGCTGGTTGTGCGTGACTGGCAGGAACATCAACCAACACCTCAGTAATAACATCCATCAGCACCTCAGTAATAACATCCATAAACATCTCGGTAATAATATCCTTCAATATTTCATAATAACATCCACCAACATCTCGGTAATAACATCCATCAAACCTCAGTAATAACATCCATCAACATCTCAATAATAACATCCATCAACACTTCAGCAATAACATCCATATAAATACTGCTGAAGAGAGTACGTCCATAACCGAACATCATGTGGGAGAACCTTCATAAAAAGAGATTTTCAATTTAGGAACCACTTATTTTTAAATAACATTTACCAAATCAAGTGAGACGGAGATGTGTGTAGAGAAGGCAGGGGAGACTTCTGAACACTTGTAAACACGCTGGCACCTCGCACCCTCAGTGAGATAACTGGCAGGGGTGAAGACTGCTTCACACACCCAGCCTGGTGTACGTCTAGCAAGTATCCACCACCGCACTCGTAGACAGGTAACTCTCCCTTGCAGTGGACAGGTGATGCCGCGCTCTCACTGACAGGCTGAAGGAAAAATTAACAGTGACTACCATGAAAACAGTGAAGTCTTACTTGTCTGATGGACATTTTTCAGGGAAATATTTGATATAAATATTATTGTAAGTATGTGTGTACTCACCAATATGAGGATGCAGGGGTCGAGTCACAGCTCCTAGCTCCCGTCACTTCGCTGGTGTTCATACTAGGTAAACTCTCTCTCCCGGCTTCAAGAGCTTTATCGTACCTCTTCTTAAAGCTATGTATGGATCCTGCCTTTACTACTTCACTTTTCTGATTACTCCACTTCCTGGCAGCTCTTAGGCTGAAGAAATACTTCCTAACATCCTTATGACTCACCTGAATTTTCAACTTCCAATTGTGTCCTCTTGCTCCTGTGTCCCATCTCTGAAACATTCTACCCCTGTTCACCTTGTCAATTTCTCTCAGTATTTCATACGTAGTTATCATGTCCCCCCCCCTTATCCCTTCTGTCCTCTGGTATCAAGTTAAGTTCCCTAAACCTCTTCTGTGTGTGTGTATGTGTATGTGTGTGTGTGTGTGTGTGTGTGTGTGTGTGTGTGTGTGTGTGTGTGTGTGTGTGTGTGTGTGTGTGTGTGTGTGTGTGTGTGTTTGTGTGTGTGTGTGTGTGTATGTACTCACCTAGTTGTACTCACCTAGTTGAGGTTGCAGGGGTCGAGTCCAAGCTCCTGGTCCAAGCTTCACTGGTAGCTACTAGGTCACTCTCCCTGAACCATGAGCTTTATCGTACCTCTGCTTAAAGCTATGTATGGATCCTGCCTCCACTACATCGCTTCCTAAACTTTTCCACTTCCTGACTACTCTGTGGCTGAAGAAATACTTCCTAACATTCCTGTGATTCATCTGTGTCTTCAGCTTCCAACTGTGTCCCCGTGTTGCTGTATCCAATCTCTGGAACATCCTGTCTTTGTCCACCTTGTCAATTCCTCTCAGTATTTTGTAAGTCGTTATCATGTCCCCCCTATCTCTCCTGTCCTCCAGTGTCGTCAGGTTGATTTCCCTTAACCTCTCCTCATAGGGCATACCTCTTAGCTCTGGGACTAGTATTGTTGCAAACCTTTGCACTTTCTCTAGTTTCTTTACATGCTTGGCTAGGTGTGGGTTCCAAACTGGTGCCGCATACTCCAATATGGGCCTAACGTACACGGTGTACAGGGTCCTGAACGATTCCTTATTAAGATGTCGGAATGCTGTTCTGAGGTTTGCCAGGCGCCCATATGCTGCAGCAGTTATTTGGTTGATGTGCGCTTCAGGAGATGTACCTGGTGTTATACTCACCCCAAGATCTTTTTCCTTGAGTGAGGTTTGTAGTCTCTGCTCCCCTAGACTGTACTCCGTCTACGGTCTTCTTTGCCCTTCCCCAATCTTCATGACTTTGCACTTAGTGGGATTGAACTCCAGGAGCCAATTGCTGGACCAGGTCTGCAGCCTGTCCAGGTCCCTTTGTAGTTCTGCCTGGTCTTCGATCGAATGAATTCTTCTCATCAACTTCACGTCATCTGCAAACAGGGACACCTCGGAGTGTATTCCTTCCGTCATGTCGTTCACAAATACCAGAAACAGCACTGGTCCTAGGACTGACCTCTGTGGGACCCCGCTGGTCACAGGTGCCCACTCTGACACCTCGCCACGTACCATTACTCGCTGATGTCTTCCTGACAAGTATTCCTTGATTCATTGTAGTGCCTTCCCTGTTATCCCTGCTTGGTCCTCCAGTTTTTGCACTAATCTCTAGTGTGGTACTGTGTCAAACGCCTTCTTGCAGTCCAAGAAGATGCAATCCACCCACCCCTCTCTCTCTTGTCTTACTGCTGTCACCTTGTCATAGAACTCAAGTGGGTTTGTGACACAGGATTTCCCGTCCCTGAAATCATGTTGGCTGCTGTTGATGAGATCATTCCTTTCTAGGTGTTCCACCACTCTTCTCCATGACTTTGCATACTATATGTGTCAGTGACACTGGTCTGTAGATTAGTGTTTCATGTCTGTCTCCTTTTTTAAAGATTGGGACTACATTTGCTGTCTTCCATGCCTCAGGCAATCTCCCTGTTTCGATAGATGTATTGAATATTGTTGTTAGAGGTACACATAGTGTCTCTGCTCCCTCTCTCAGGACCCATGGAGAGATGTTATCTGGCCCCATTGCCTTTGAGGTATCTAGCTCACTCAGAAGCCTCTTCACTTTTTCCTCGGTTGTGTGTACTGTGTCCAGCACCTGGTGGTGTGCCCCACCTCTCCGTCTTTCTGGAACCCCTTCTGTGAACACTTCTTTGAATCTTTTGTTGAGTTCGTCACATACTTCACGGTCATTTCTTGTTGTCTCTCCTCCTTCCTTCCTTAGCCTGATTACCTGGTCCTTGATTGTTGTTTTCCTCCTGATGTGGCTGTGTAACAGCTTCGGGTCAGATTTGGCTTTCGCTGCTATGTCGTTTTCATATTGTCGTTGGGCCTGGCCTCCCTTTTTATCTGTGCATATTCGTTTCTGGCTCTACGACTGCTCTCCTTATTCTCCTGGGTCCTTTGCCTTCTATATTTTTTCCATTCCCTAGCACAATTGGTTTTTGCCTCCTTGCACCTTTGGGTGAACCATGGGCTCATCCTGGTTTTTTCATTATTCCTGTTTCCCTTGGGTACAAACCTCTCCTCAGCCTCCTTGCACATTGTTGCTACATATTCCATCATCTCATTAACTGGCTTTCCAGCCAGTTCTCTGTCCCACTTAACCTCGTTCAGGAAGTTCCTCATTCCAGTGTAGTCCCCTTTCTTGTAGTTTGGTTTCATTTGTCCTGGCCTTCCTGCTTCTCCCTCCACTTGTAGCTCTACTGTGTATTCGAAGCTCAAAACCACATGATCGCTGGCCCCAAGGGGTCTTTCGTATGTGATGTCCTCATATCTGCACTACTCAAGGTGAATACTAAGTCCAGTCTTGCTGGTTCATCCTCTCCTCTCTCTCTCTTGTAGTGTCCCTTACGTGTTGGTACATGAAGTTTTCCAGTACGACCTCCATCATCTTAGACCTCCATGTATCTTGGCCCCCACGTGGCTCCATGTTCTCCCAGTCAATCTCCTTGTGGTTAAAGTCACCCATGATCAGGAGTTTTGCCCTGCGTGCATGAGCTCTTCTGGCCACTGCAGCCAGTGTGTCAACCATCGCTCTATTGCTCTCGTCATACTCTTGCCCTGGCCTCCTGCTGTTCTGTGGTGGGTTATACATCACTGCAATTACCACCTTGAGACCTCCATAGTGAAGCGTTCCCGCTATGTAATCATTTTCTTCTCCGCTGTCTCTTCTCTCCAGCTCGTCAAAATTTCATCGGTGTTTGATCAGCAGTGCCACTCCTCCACCCCCCCCCTGTTCCTTCTGTCTTTCCTCAGGATCTGGTATCCCGTTGGAAAGATGGCATCTGTTATCATACCTGTAAGCTTGGTTTCTGTGAGCGCTATGATGTCCGGTGATGCCTCTTTGACTCTTTCGTGCCACTCCTCCCACTTGTTTGTTATTCCATCAGCGTTTGTGTACCATACCTTCAGTTTCCTTTCCAACACCGTGGTTTGGGGGCCCTGTGGGGGTGGGAGACCTGGTAGCATACTGTGGGATTCTATGGTTGGGGGTTGGGTGGAAGCTGTGGGTAGTGTGCGTTGGGATGGTGTGATAGGTTGTGGGATTCTGAGGATAGTTGTGTGTGTGCTTGCCCTTGCTGCTCTGTTCTGCTCTGACTGACCTCTGCTGGTTCCATCCTTGTCTTGTGTGTGTGTGTGTGTGTGTGTATGTATGTATGTGTGTGTGTGTGTGTGTGTGTGTGTGTGTGTGTGTGTGTGTGTGTGTGTGTGTGTGTGTGTGTGTGTGTGTGTGTGTGTGTGTACTCGCGCTCTGTTGAAGATATAAACGCGATATTTTAAGTCTAGCAGCAGGTGTGAGTGTCGTGTCGCTGTGATGAACACATTAAAGTCAGAAGTCGGCTTTATTGTCAGGTGTTGTCGGGCTGTTGTCGGGATGTTGTCGGGATGTAGTCGGGGTATGGAAAAAGGAAGCAATTAAAAATGTCAGTAGTAATTGCAGAGGAAACGACGACCTCCATGTTCAACTGTCTGCAGTTTTTTTTATTTCTTTTTTTTTTTTTGTTGCGATGCGTCTCTGACTGATTTTTTCCTACCCTACTCTTTCTTTCTATTTTTTCCCTCTCTATCACATTTTACCTTTCTCCATCTCTCTCTCTCTCTCTCTCTCTCTCTCTCTCTCTCTCTCTCTCTCTCTCTCTCTCTCTCTCTCTCTCTCTCTCTCTCTCTCTCTCTCTCTCTCTCTGTTTTCATCGTTTTCCAGCAAATTTACACAGTCGAGACTCGAAAAAGTTGGAAAATTAAGAATCCATATTTTGTCATGTTGAGAAGAGCGGCGACTCAGCTTGTACGTGTTCCTTCCTTTGATAAATTATTTTCCCTACGTCCTGAGCGAGGCGCAGCGACGCTAAAAACTATTCTTGATTTTTTTTCTCTCTCTCCCTTAGATAGAGAGTTCTTGTGTCCCGCTCCCCTCCACCCTTGTTCCTTTCTACCTCCACTCTCTTCCTTCCATTTTTCCCATCTCTGCCTCATTTCTCTGCCTGCTATTTCTCCTCTTTCTGCCTCCTAACTCTGCCTTCTCCTATTTCCCTCCTCTCTAAATCCTCTCTCTCTATCTCCCTTCTATTTTTTTTAACCTCTCTGCCTCCTCCGGTCTTCCTGACGTTTTCTCGACAGCTTTTACCTCTCCATTCTTCCAGTTTTTCTTGTTCTTATCCTTCTTTCCTTTTTGTCGGTCTTCTTTATCCTTCCTTCCTTCTATTTCTCCTGTTTCCAATAGATAATGTTTTGCCTAATGCCGCCTGATACTATGGTCCCATATACCCCAGTCACTCTGACCTGATACTGTTATTCTGGTCTCAAATACCCCAGTCACTCTGACCTGATACTGTTATTCTGGTCTCTAATACCCCAGTCACTCTTACCTGATACTGTTATTCTGGTCTCTAATACCCCAGTCACTCTTACCTGATACTGTTATTCTGGTCTCTAATACCCCAGTCACTCTTACCTGATACTGTTATTCTGGTCTCTAATACCCCAGTCACTCTTACCTGATACTGTTACTCTGGTATCTAATACTCCAATCACTCTTGCCTGATACTGTTACTCTGGTATCTAATACCCCAGTCACTCTTACCTGATACTGTTACTCTGGTCTCTAATACTCCAATCACTCTTGCCTGATACTGTTACTCTGGTATCTAATACCCCAGTCACTCTTACCTGATACTGTTATTCTGGTCTCTAATACCCCAGTTACTCTTACCTGATACTGTTATTCTGGTCTCTAATACCCCAGTTACTCTTGCCTGATACTGTTATTCTGGTCTCTAATACTCCAATCACTCTTGCCTGATACTGTTATTCTGGTCTCTAATACCCCAGTTACTCTTACCTGATACTGTTATTCTGGTCTCTAATACTCCAGTCACTCTTGCCTGATACTGTTATTCTGGTCTCTAATACCCCAGTTACTCTTACCTGATACTGTTATTCTGGTCTCTAATACTCCAGTCACTCTTGCCTGATACTGTTATTCTGGTCTCTAATACTCCAATCACTCTTGCCTGATACTGTTATTCTGGTCTCTAATACTCCAGTCACTCTTACCTGAGACTGTTATTCTGGTCTCTAATACTCCAGTCACTCTTGCCTGATACTGTTATTCTGGTCTCTAATACCCCAGTTACTCTTACCTGATACTGTTATTCTGGTCTCTAATACTCCAATCACTCTTGCCTGATACTGTTATTCTGGTCTCTAATACTCCAATCACTCTTGCCTGATACTGTTATTCTGGTCTCTAATACTCCAATCACTCTTGCCTGATACTGTTATTCTGGTCTCTAATACTCCAATCACTCTTGCCTGATACTGTTATTCTGGTCTCTAATACTCCAGTCACTCTTACCTGATACTGTTATTCTGGTCTCTAATACTCCAATCACTCTTGCCTGATACTGTTATTCTGGTCTCTAATACTCCAATCACTCTTGCCTGATACTGTTATTCTGGTCTCTAATACTCCAATCACTCTTGCCTGATACTGTTATTCTGGTCTCTAATACTCCAGTCACTCTTGCCTGATACTGTTATTCTGGTCTCTAATACCCCAGTTACTCTTACCTGATACTGTTATTCTGGTCTCTAATACTCCAGTCACTCTTGCCTGATACTGTTATTCTGGTCTCTAATACTCCAGTCACTCTTACCTGATACTGTTATTCTGGTCTCTAATACTCCAATCACTCTTGCCTGATACTGTTATTCTGGTCTCTAATACTCCAGTCACTCTTACCTGATACTGTTATTCTGGTCTCTAATACTCCAATCACTCTTGCCTGATACTGTTATTCTGGTCTCTAATACCCCAGTCACTCTTACCTGATACTATGTTATTCTGTCTCTTATATCCCACTCAGTCTTGTTTATGAATAATTCCTACGAAATAAAAGGAAAGTTAAATTTTAAGCATTTTAGATTACTTGCGGGATTCAAACTGGGGTGTTAAAGGTTCTAGGAGGTGTTTGCTGGCCACTGTGCCAGGAACCGAGGCCAGCAGAACCATAAGCAGTCCACACGTTGAGTGTCTGTTAATGGTGATACCCGTTCACATTTTTGCAAGAAATATGATTGTTAGATCCTTGTGTCACCGTATGTGATATTTCCCCATGTTCTCTTCTCTTCTCTTCTCTTCTCTTCTCTTCTCTTCTCTTCTCTTCTCTTCTCTTCTCTTCTCTTCTCTTCTCTTCTCTTCTCTTCTCTTCTCTTCTCTTCTCTTCTCGTTTTTTCTCTTCTTTTCTCTTCTCTTCTCTTCTCTTCTCTTCTCTTCTCGTCTTTTCTCTTCTCTTCTCTTCTTTTCTCTTCTCTTCTCTCCTGTTCTCTTCTCTTCTCTTCCCTTCTTGTCTTTTCTCTTCTCTTCTCTTCTTTTCTCTTCTCTTCTATCCTCTTAAGAACATAAGAACATAAGAAAGGAGGAACACTGCAGCAGGCCTGTTGGCCCATACTAGGCAGGTCCTTTACAATTCATCCCACTAACAAACATTTGACCTACCCAATTTTCAATGCTACCCAAGAAATAAACTCTGATGTGCAAGTCCCACTCAAATCTAGTCTCTTCTCTTCTCTTCTCTTCTCTTCTCTTCTCTTCTCTTCTCTTCTCTTCTCTTCTCTTCTCTTCTCTTCTCTTCTCTCCTGTTCTCTTCTCTTCTCTCTTCTCTTTTTGTCTCTTCTCTTCTGTTCTCTTCTCTTCTCTTCTCCTCTTCTCTTCTCTTCTTGTCTCTTCTCTCTCCTATTCTCTTCTCTTCTCGTCTCTTCTCTCTCCTGTTCTCTTCTCTTCTCTTCTCTTCTCTTCTCTTCTCTTCTCTTCTCTTCTCTTCTCTTCTCTTCTCTTTTCTTCTCTTCTCTTCTCTCCTCTTCTCTCCTCTTCTCTCCTCTTCTCTCCTCTTCTCTCCTCTTCTCTTCTCTTCTCTCCTCTTCTCTTCTCTTCTCTTCTCGTCTTTTTTTTTATCTCTTCTCTTCTTTTTTTTACACATTCTCTTCTCTTCTCTTTTTTTTACACAGGGTTTGACAAGATTAAGGATCCCTAGCTTTATTGACAAGCTATTTACAGGTTAAGGATTCCTAACTTTATTGGCAAGCTAAGAGCTGTTACCTACATCAGTTCATTTGAAAACATTTTTATTGTTATGAGACATACAAGTAGGGAACAGGATGAAGTTGGAGCCATCTGTGGGCCAGCATTTTCATTTGATCAACTGACTTTATCTCGTTGACATTATTATGCTGTACGAATGTGTTCCATACTCGAGTCATCCTGGGTATATAGGATCTCAGATGGAGTGATGTTCTGGAGAAGGGTACAGCCAGAGTGAAGTTGCTGCTTTCTGCCCGTCTTGTGGCATAAAAGCTTGTTTCAGGCTGTCCTCGAAGTGGATCCAAGTGTGGTACTTTGACAATATTGGCCTTGTACATAACAGTAAGGCCACCCACATCCTTCCTGTGTTGAAGGCGAGAGATGATACGTCTTGCTCCGTTCTCTACTCTGTCAAGCAGTCGCAGATGAGAGGGGGGGGGGCAGGCAAACCAAGAAAGTGGAGCATACTCAAGGTGTGAGCGTACTTGTGCCTCGTACAGAATTTTGCAACCCCTACTGTCAAGCAGATGCGAGATACGGCGAAGTGCTGTAAGCTTCCTGGCTGCCTTGTTTGCAAGATTTACAACATGGTTCTTCATGGTTAGTTTGGAGTCAAATTTCACCCCAAGGATATCAACTTCTTCTCCAGTTGCCAACACCCTCCCATTCATCCTTACTACTGCACTAGCATTACCATCATGGTGCCTTCTTCTCTTATCTTCTCTTCTCTTCTCATCTCTCATCTTCTCTTCTCTTCACAACACGTACAGCTCGTACTTATGTTGATGATGCTGATTTTCAGTCATTTTCATTACTCAGTCATCACTCTCACTCAGCGTCTTTCTGAATCTTGCTCATTCTAATCTGCTTGTCTTACAAACTCACACACTCGGTAGTCTGGTTGTCTTACAAACTCACACACTCAGAAGTCTAGTTGTCTTACAAACTCACACACTCGGTAGTCTGGTTGTCTTACAAACTCACACACTCAGAAGTCTGGTTGTCTTAAAAACTCACACACTCAGAAGTCTGGTTGTCTTACAAACTCACACACTCAGAAGTCTGGTTGTTTTACAAACTCACACACCCCGTAGTCTGGTTGTCTTACAAACTCA
>NC_091296.1:54888506-54921006 GCF_038502225.1 Cherax quadricarinatus
TCTCCTGCTGCAGTATATGGGCGCCTAGCAAACCTCAGAACAGCATTCCGACATCTTAATAAGGAATCGTTTAGGATCCTGTACACCGTGTACGTTAGGCCCATATTAGAGTATGCGACACCAGTTTGGAACCTTCATTTAGCCAAGCACTTAAAGAAACTAGAGAAAGTGCAAAGGATTGCAACAAGACTAGTCCCAGAGCTAAGAGGTATGTCCTACGAGGAGAGGTTAAGGGAAATCAACCTGACGACACTGGAGGACAGGAGAGATAAGGGGGACATGATAACGACATACAAAATACTGAGAGGAATTGACAAGGTGGACAAAGACAGGATGTTCGAGAGATGGGACACAGCAACAAGGGGACACAGTTGGAAGTTCAAGACACAGATGAATCACAGGGATGTTAGGAAGTATTTCTTTAGCCACAGAGTAGTCAGGAAGTGGAATAGTTTGGGAAGTGATGTAGTGGAGGCATAATCCATACATAGCTTTAAGCAGAGGTATGATAAATCGACCAGTGAAGAGGCGGGGCCAGGAGCTTGGAATCGACCCCTGGAACCTCAACTAGGTGAGTACTATTAGGTGAGTACACACACACACACACACACACATGAACACACACACACACAGGTATGAGGACCTTCCTGCAGGAGGTTCAATGGGAAAGAGAGTTGGTGGGAAAGTCAGTAAACGAAATGATGGACTACGTAACAACGAAAAGCAAGGAGGCAGAGAAAAGGTTTGTTCCCATGGGAAACAGAAATAATGGGAAGAGCAGAATGAGCCCCTGGTTTACCCGAAGGTGTAGGGAGGCAAAAACTATGTGCGCTAGAGAATGGAAAAAGTACAGAAGACAAAGGACCCAGGAAAATAAAGAGATTAGTCGACGAGCCAGAAACGAGTATGCACAGATAAGGAGGTAGGCCCAGCGGCAGTACGAAAAGGTCATAGCATCGAAATTCAAGTCTGACCCTAAACTGCTTTATAGCCACATCGGGAGGAAGACAACAGTCAAGGACCAGGTAATCAGGCTGAGGAAAGAAGATGGGGAGCTCACAAGAAACGACCAAGAAGTATTTACAGTGGAGGCAGAAGGGACACTGGGAAGACAAAACAGAAGGGTACACCAACAGGGGATATACCAAGAAGTGTTGGATGAAATATACACAACCGAGGAAAAGGTGAAGAAGCTCTTAAGTGACCTTGATACCTCAAAGGCTGTGGGAACGGACAACATTTCTCCGTGGGTCCTTAGAGAGGAGGCAGAGACACTGTGTGTGGCGCTAACCACAATCTTCAACACATCCCTTGAAACTGGGCAACTACCTGAGGTTTCTAAGACGGCAAATGTAGTTCCCATCTTTAAAAAAGGAGACAGAAACGAGGCACTAAACTATAGACCTGTGTCACTGACGTGTATGATATGCAAAGTCATGGAGATGATTAGAGTAGTGGAGCACCTGGAACGGAACAAGACTATAAACGACAGCCAACACGGATTCATGGAAAGCAAATCCTGTGTCACAAAAATACTGGAATTTTATGGCAAAGTAACTGAAGTAAGACATTAGAGTGAGAGGTGAATTGATAGCATTTTCTTGGACTGCAGGAAGGCCTTCGACACAGTTCCTCACAAGAGATTAGTGCAGAAGCTAGAGGATTAGGCACGTATAACAGGAAGGGCACTACAATGGATCAGAGAATACCTGACAGGGAGGCAACAGCGAGTCATGGTACGTTATGAGGTATCACTGTGGACGCCTGTGACGGACGGGGTCCCACAGGGGTCAGTCCTGGGACCACTGCTATTCTTGGTATATGTGAATGACATGACGGAAGGGATAGACTCAGAAATGTCCTTGTTTGAAGATGATGCGAAGTTAATGAGAAGAATTAAATCAGATGCTGATCAGGCAGGACTACAAAGAGACCTGGACAGGCTGGACGCGTGGTCCAGGAACTGGCTCCTAGAATTTAACTCCGCCAAATGCAAAGTCATGAAGATCGGGGAGGAGCAAAGAAGACCGCAGACAGCGTATAGGCTAGGTGGCCAAAGACTGCAAACCTTACTCAAGGAGAAAGATCTAGGGGTGAATATAATACCGAGCACGTCTCCGGAAGCACACGTTATGTTGAACAGCGGTTTAGTGCCGATGGAGGTAGCGTAGGTAGCAATGATACGGTCGTGGACTAGTTTGGCTTTAATTGGATAGGAGTGAGTACACAACGGGCAGTGTGAGGGAGTGACCGCAAGCCAGTCCGTGGAGGGGGAGCACTTGTGCCTATCAAGTTGGTCGGCCGGGGAGTGAGGGCGAATGGGAGCAGCCTCCCACTGACCTGGGTGAGCCTACAGAGGGCAGCACTTAAATGCCGCGGAATATGAACTAGTCAGAACAGACGGCTTAGGCTGTCTGTTCTGACAGTACAGGCTGTCCACAGTTAACAAGATAACTGCTGCGGCATATGGGCGCCTGTCAAACTTGAGAATAGTGTTCCGATACCTTAGTAAGGAATCGTTCAAGACTCTGTACACCATGTACGTCAGGCCCATACTGGAGTACACAGCACCAGTTTGGAACCCGCACTTGGTCAAGCACGTCAAGATATTAGAGAAAGTGCAATGGTTTTGAACAAGGCTGGTTCCAGAGCTAAGGAGAATGTCCTACGAAGAAAGGTTAATAAGAGAAATCGGCCTGACGACACTGGAGGACAGGAGGGTCAGGGGAGACATGGTAACGACATACAAAATACTGAGTGGAATAGATGAGGTGAACAGAGACAGGATATTCCAGAGATAGGACAAAGAAACAAGGGGTCACAATTGGAAGTGGAAGACACAGAGTTGCTATGAAGTGAAATAGTCTGGCAAATGATGTAGTGGAGGCAGGAACCATACACAGTTTGAAGACGAGGTATAATAAAGCTCATGGAGCAGGGAGAGGGAAGACCCAGTAGCGGTCGGTGAAGAGGCGGGGCCAGGAGCTGAGTCTCGACCCCTGCAACCACAAATAAGTGAGTACACACACACATACACATACACACACACACACACACACACACACACACACACACACACACACACACACACACACACACACACACAAACTCAAAACACACATACACACACGCACGCACTCAAACTGCAGCGTAAACACCTAAGTAGAAGAGAAACCGAGCAAACAGCGCTGGCAGAAGAGCTCAGCTGAGGTCTGAGGGAGAAGCCGCCTACATTTTATCCCTCCAGAACGAAAAAGCAATATTCCATTTTGGTGAGAAAGCTGTACCAGCCTGACCCACCCATCACAGCCTAATATATATTTTTTCCTTACCCGTCTTGCCCAGATAATATGGATATTCCTACTGTCTTGCCCAGGTAAAATCGATTTTTCAGTTGTATTGCACTGGTAATATAGATATTCTCTCTGTATTGCCCTGGTAATATCGATATTCCCAATATACATATGGCAATATACATATTTCTCACACTGCCTAATATAGGTGACACAATTATTTGCAGTCTTGCTCTTCTTATGTGAGTATTACTGCTGTATTTCCCAGGTAATATGAGTATGACCAAATTCTTGCTCAAGGAATACTTGTATTGCACGCAGTGCACACACACACACACACACACACACACACACACACACACACACACACACACACACACACACACACACACACACACACACACAAGGACCAGGCAGAACTACAAAGGGATCTGGACAGGCTGCAGGCCTGGTCCAGCAGCTGGCTCCTGAAGTTTAACCCCACCAACTGAAAAGTCATGAAGATTGGGGAAAGAAAAAGAAGACCACAGACGGAGTGCAGTCTAGGGGGGCAGAGACTACAAACCTCACTCAAAGAAAAGCATCTTGGGGTGAGTATATCACCAGGCACATCTCCTGAGGCGCACATCAACCAAATAAATGCTGCAGCATACGGGCGCCTAGCAAACCTAAGAACAGCATTCCGACATGGTCGTTCAGGACCCTGTACACTGCGTACGTTAGGCCGATATTAGAGTATGCAGCACCAGTTTGGAACCCACACCTAACCACGCCTGTAAAGAAATTAGAGAAAGTGCAAAGGTTTATAACAACCTTAGCTTTGATATACCTTTGAAGAATTTCGAGAGTATATCTACTCTCTGAGCCCAGCCATGGGCCAGGCTCGTCTGGTGCTCGCCTGGTCAACCAGGCTGTTGCTGCTGGAGGCCTGCTGCCCCACATATCCATTACAGCCTGGTTGATCTGGCACCTGGTGAAGATACTTGTCTGGTTTCCTCTTGAAGGCTTCAACACTTGTTTCAGCAGTGTTTCTGATATCTTCTGGTAAGATGTTGAAAAGCCTGGGTCCCCGGATGTGTTCCCTTATTGTCCCCACCGCACCCCTGCTCCTCACTGGGTTTATTTTACACTTCCTCCCATATCTCTCACTCCAGTATGCTGTTATGGCAGTATGCAAATTTGGGACCAAGCCCTCGAGTACCTTCCAGGTATATATTATCATGTACCTCTCTTTCCTCCGCTCCAGTGAGTACATGTTCAAGACTTGCAGGCGTTCCCAGTAGCTTAGGTGCTTTACTGGCTCAATGTGAGCCGTAAACGACCTCTGTATTTGTTCCAGCTCCGATATTTCTCATGCCCTGAACGGGGCCGTCAGCACTGAACAATATTCTAAGTGAGGGAGCACTAGCGATTTGAAGAATGTCACCATCGGCATTGTTTCCCTTGTTTTGAAAATTCTCAATACCCACCCAATCATCTACCTGGCTGTCGTGATCTTTGTCTTTTTATGGTCTTTAAAAGATAGGTCCGCTGACATAATTATTCCTAGGTCTTTTACGTGTTCCTCACGTTCTATTTGGTGACCCTCTTGAGTTTTGTGTATAGTGCTCCTTTTGAGTTCTTCATTCTTTCCATACCTAAGCAGCTGGAACTTATCACCATTGAACGTCATGTTTTCCACTGCCCACTGGAAAACCCTGTTTATGTCTTCCTGTACTTTTTCAGTGTCCTCTACCGTACTGACGTTCATGCTTATTTTAGTGTCATCTGCAAATGATGATACAAAAGTGTGCCTGGTGTTTTTGTCTGCTATGAGGATGAGGAACAGCAGAGTGCCTTGGGCACTGAGCTTTTGACCTCGCTGATGCTGGATCTTGCCCTGTTCACTACTATTTTTTGTGTTCGGTGTGTTAGGAAACCGAAATCCATCTGCCTACCTTCCCCGTAATGCCCATGGCCTTCATTTTGTGCGCTGTCACTCCATGATCGCATCTGCCAAACGCCTTTGCAAAATCTGTGTAAATCACATCTGCGTTTTGGTCGTCTTCCAGTGCCTCCGTAATTCTGTCATAATGGTTCAGCAGCTGTGACAGACATGATCGTCCTGCTCTAAAACCATGCTGGTTCGGGTTATGTTGGTTGTGCTGGTCCATGAAATTTTTAATCTGCCGTCTCATCACTCTTTCGAAGATTTTTATGATGTGAGAGGTTAGGGCTACTGGTCTGTAATTTTTAGCTAGTGCTCTACTACCTCCCTTGTGCAAAAGAGCTATGTCTGCACTCTTTAAGGCCTCCGGTATTTCACCTAGATCTAAGCTCTTTCTCCAAAGAATACTGAGGGTTCGTGCTAGTGGTACTTTGCACTTCTTTATAAACAGAGCATTCCATGAATCTGGTCCAGGTGCTGAGTGAGTGGGCATGTTTTCCATTTCATTTTCGAAATCTATGGGATTTATAATGAACTGATCTTCGTTAGTTGGTCTGCGCGACCTTCTTCTGGAGTGAAAAATATTTCTGCATTTTCTACCTTGCTGTCATTTAGTGGGTTGCTGAACACCGACTCATACTGTTGTGTTAGGATTTCACTCATTTCTTGTTCATCGTCGGTATACGAGTCTCCTCGCAGTAGTGGTCCAATTCTACAGGTAGTTCTTAGCTTGGATTTTACGAAGGAATAGAAATATTTTGGGTTTCTTGCAATATCCTGTGTGGTCTTTTATTCCCTTTGTACTTCTTCTGTGAGGTATGACATCCTAAGTTTTTGCTCTAATTCAGTGATCTCTCTGCTAAGTCTATCTTTCCTCTGTTGTAGCATATTTGTGTTTTTAAGCAGTTCAATAACCCGTTTTCTTCTTCTGTACCATCTACGCTCTCTCTCTATATCTGATCTTCCTCTGGGTTCCCTCAATGGTACATGTTTCACACATACTTTGTATTCAGTGTCTCTAGGCACTGGTGGGGATTTAGGGTGCTCATGTCTGATTCCCAGGGTATGTCTGATAGCTCTTGGTTTATTTTTTCCCAGTTAATTCTATGGTTGTTAAAATTAAATTTACTGAACATCCCGTCTCTAACATCAGTGATGCAGTTTCCTACTCCTGAGTTAATACTAGTTTGAACCTCTATGTTGTTATGATCAGAGTAAGTAGTTTTGGAAACTGTGATGTCTCTGATCAGTTCCTCGTTGTTTGTGAATATCAAATCCAGGGTATTTTCATTTCTTGTGGGATCAATTACCTGTTGGTTTAAAGAGTACTTTTCAGAAAACCTCATTATTTCCCTGGTTTGTACCTGTTGAGCCAGGGTGCTTCCCGGGGATATTTCTGGTATAACATTACGTTGTGCCATCTTCCATTTTACATGAGAGAGATTAAAATCTCCAAGACGTAAAATATTTGGTGTAGGACTTTCTAGCCTATCCAGATAGTTATCTATCTTACTTAATTGATCTGTGAATTCCTCAGCAGTTGCCGATGGTGGTTTGTATACTAGGATAATTACCAAATTCCTATTTTCAACTTTAATGCCTAGAATTTCTATCTTTATCTCTCCGTCCAAAACATCCCTTGTATATGTTTCTGTAAATGCTCCAAACATGGCATTCGCTTCTGTTAGGAGCCCACTGACATAACTAACTTTGTCATTTTTATTTGATTTCAAACCCGTATATTTGCAAATATGAAGCAGGAATTACCAAGTGGGATGTTTTGTCTCGCTTGTACCGGAGCTAAGGCGTATGTCCTATGTGGAGAGGTTAAGGGAAATCGATCTGACGACACTGAAAGACAAGAGAGATAGGGAAGAAATGACAATATAAATACTGAGAGGAATCGACAAGGTGGACACAGACAGGATGTTCCAGAGATGGGACACAGCAACAAGGGATCACAGTTGGAAGTTGAAGACTCAGATGAATCACAGGGATGTTAGGAAGTATTTCTTCAGTCACAGAGTTGTCAGGAAGTGGAATAGCCTGGGAAGTGATGTAGTGGAGGCAGGATCAATACATAACTTTAGGAAGAGGTATGATCAAGCTCAGGGAGCAGGAAGAGTGACCTAGTAGCGACCAGTGAAGAAGTGGGGCCAGGAGCTGTAACTCGACCCCTGCAACCACAACTAGGTGAGTACATACACACACACACACACACACACACACACACACAAACACACACACACACACACACACACACACACACACACACACACACACACACACACACACGCACGCCGAATAAGGCAAGTGAAAATTTACGTACGGAGTAATTTTGCAAAATTCATTCTGAACCTAAAGAAAAAAATGTGTTTTCTTATGATTGGTTTATCATGAAATTATTATAATCTTATCTTAAATATATTAAGTTGGATTAGGATAAATTAACTTGTGCTTGTTATAATAAGGATAGGTAAGTTTTCTAAGTTTTTTTGGTACATCACCTGACAACATCACCTGACAACATCTGACAACGTCACCTGACAACTGACAACATCACCTGACAACAACTGACGTCACCTGACAACATCTGACAACATCACCTGACAACATCTGACAACATCACCTGACCACAACTGACATCACCTGACAACAACTGACAACATCACCTGACAACAACTGACAACATCACCTGACAACATCTGACATCACCTGACAACTGACAACATCACCTAACAACAACTGACATCACCTGACAACATCTGACAACATCACCTGACAACATCTCCTGACAACAACTGACAACATCACCTGACAACAACTGACAACATCACCTGACAACAACGGACAACATCACCTGATAACTTCTGACAACATCACTTGACAACTGACAACATCACCTAAAAACAACTGACATCACCTGACAACATCTGACAACATCACCTGACAACATCTGACAACATCGCCTGACAACAACTTACAACATCACCTGACAACAACTGACAACGTCACCTAACAACATCTGACAACATCACCTGACAACACCTGATAACATCACCTGAAATCATCTGGCAACATTACCTGATAACATCTGACAACATTACCTGACAACATTACCTGACAACATCTGACAACATCACTTGACAACATCACTTGATAACATCACCTGACAACACCTGACAACATCACCTGACAACATCTGAGACCATTACCTGACAACATCTGACAACATTACCTGATAACATCTGACAATATTATCTGACAACATCTGATATCATTTGACAACATCACCTGACAACACCTGACAACATCACTTGACGGCATCTGACAACATCACCTGACAACAACTGACAACATCACCTGACAACTGACAACATCACCTAACAACAACTGACACCACCTGACAACATCTGACAACATCACCTGACAACATCTGACAACATCAACTGACAACATCACCTGACAACAACTGACAACATCACCTGACAACACATGACAACATCACCTGAAAACACCTGATAACATCACCTGAAAACATCTGACAACATTACTTGATTACATCTGACTACATTACCTGACAACATCACTTGACAACATCACTTGGCAACATCACCTGACAACACCTGACAACATCACCTGACATCATCTGATAACATCACCTGACAACATCTGACAACATTACCTGACAACATTACCTGATAACATCTGACAACATTATCTGACAACATTTGACATCATTTGACAACATCACCTGACAACACCTGACAACATCACTTGACAGCATCTGACAATATTACCTGATAACATCTGACAACATCAACTAACAACATTATCTAACATCACATAACAATATCACTTGACAACATCACCGAACAACAGCTGGCAACTTCACCTAACAACGAAACAAACGAGTTACGGTGTTAAGTGAATATAACTAACGAGTTGCAGTGAGGAAAAAATAAAGAGGAAGTAACGAACCGAAGGGAGAGAGAGAGGAGACAGGAGAAATTAGAGAGGGTGGGAGAAAGAGAGAGAGAGAGAGAGAGAGAGAGAGAGAGAGAGAGAGAGAGAGAGAGAGAGAGAGAGAGAGAGAGAGAGAGAGAGAGAGAGAGCGAACCTTGGAACCTACGAACCTTGGAACAAGGTTCGTAGGTTCGAGTCTCCTTCGGCCAGAGATCAGTGTTTGTGTATATTTCACCTGCTCTTGCGAATTCCTTGCATATATATGTATATATATATATATATATATATATATATATATATATATATATATATATATATATATATATAAATATATATATATATATATATATATATATATATATATATATATATATATATATATATATATATATATATATATATATATATATATATATATATATATATATATATATAGACACACACACACACATATCAGGTTGGACAAAATATGACAACAGAATTGTATCAAAACAATGACCTTCACTGTAACAGATTATCGATAAAGTATTCCGAATTATAACAAATTACTGAACTAGTATCTCCGAGTGTAATAGATACTAGGACAATATCTCTCAGAATAACGGAATATTGGACAATACCTCTCAGGACAAGTACGATACCAGCCGCCAGAGGACTGCTGAAATTTATTGACGTTCGACAGAGGTGAAGTTAATTTGTATGTGTGTGTGTGTGTGTGTGTGTGTGTGTGTGTGTGTGTGTGTGTGTGTGTGTGTGTGTGTGTGTGTGTGTGTGTGTGTGTGTGTGTGTGTACTCACCTAGTTGAGGTTGCGGGGGTCGAGTCCGAGCTCCTGGCCCCGCCTCTTCACTGATCGCTACTAGGTCACTCTCCCTGAGCCGTGAGCTTTATCATACCTCTGCTTAAAGCTATGTATGGATCCTGCCTCCACTACATCGCTTCCCAAACTATTCCACTTACTGACTACTCTGTGCCTGAAGAAATACTTCCTAACATCCCTGTGATTCATCTGTGTCTTCAGCTTCCAACTGTGTCCCCTTGTTACTGTGTCCAATCTCTGGAACATCCTGTCTTTGTCCGCCTTGTCAATTCCTCTCAGTATTTTGTATGTCGTTATCATGTCCCCCCTATCTCTCCTGTCCTCCAGTGTCGTCAGGTTGATTTCCCTTAACCTCTCCTCGTAGGACATACCTCTTAGCTCTGGGACTAGTCTTGTTGCAAACCTTTGCATTTTCGCTAGTTTCTTTACGTGCATGGCTAGGTGTGGGTTCCAAACTGGTGCCGCATACTCCAATATGGGCCTAACGTACACGGTGTACAGGGTCCTGAATGATTCCTTATTAAGATGTCGGAATGCTGTTCTGAGGTTTGCTAGGCGCCCATATGCTGCAACAGTTATTTGGTTGATGTGCGCTTCGGGAGATGTGCCTGGTGTTATACTCACCCCAAGATCTTTTTCCTTGAGTGAGGTTTGTAGTCTCTGGCCCCCTAGACTGTACTCTGTCTGCTGTCTTCTTTGCCCTTCCCCAATCTTCATGACTTTGCACTTGGTGGGATTGAACTCCAGGAGCCAATTGCTGGACCAGGTCTGCAGCCTGTCCAGATCCTTTTGTAGTTCTGCCTGGTCTTCGTGTGTGTGTTTGTGTGTGTGTGTGTGTGTGTGTGTGTGCGTGTGTGTGTGTGTGTGTGTGTGTGTGTGTGTGCGTGTGTGTGTGTGTGTGTGTTTGTGTGTGTGTGTGTGTGTGTGTGTGTGTGTGTGGGTAGTGGACACTCATAGGAGTCTAGAGGCTATATTTAGTAAGTGAAACGTGGGTAGTGGATTCCCGAGAGTTTATCTCAGTATGTTAAAGTTGTATAGTAGACCTCATAGATTTTATCATCCTTAAGTGAAACCTGTACTCACTGTACTCACCAAATTGTGAATGCAGCGGTCGAGTCACAGCTCCTGACCCCGCACCTTCACTGGTCGCTACTAGGTCACTCTTTCCCTGTTCCATGAGCTTTATCATACTTCTTCTTAAAGCAATGTATGGATCCTGCCTCCACTACATCACTCTCCAAATTGTTCCACTTCTTGGCAACTCTATGACTGAAGAAATACTTCCTAATATCCCAGTGACTCATCTTCACCTTCCAATTGTGACACTTTGTTGCTGTGTCCCATCTCTGAAACATCCTGTCTCTGTCCACCTTGTCGTCTCAGTGTGTGTGCGTGTGTGTGTGCTCGCTCGTTTGTGTGTCTGCAGTCTGCTTGCGTTTTTACCTGTTTTTCTGCCTACCAATCTGCCATCCTACCCAGCCAGTTTATCTGCCATCCTACGTGCCTGCCTGTCTGCCAGCCTACCTACCGGCATATCTGCCAGCCTACCTACCTACCTGTCTGCCAGCCTACCTACCTGCCTGTCTGCCAGCCTACCTACCTGCCTGTCTGCCGGCCTACCTACCTGTCTCTCTACCAGCCTACCCATCTGCCTGCCTATTTGCCAGCCTACATACCTGTCTGTCTACCACCCTATTTACCTACCAGCCTGTCTGGCAGTCTACCTACCTGCCTGTCTGGCAGTTTACCTACCTGCCTGTCTGCTAGCCTACCTACATGCCTGTCTAGCAGTTCACCTACCTGCCTGTCTAGCAGTTCACATACCTGCTTGTCTACCAGCCTGCCTTCCTGCCCGTCTGCCAGCCTACCTACCTGCCTGTCTGCCAACCTATCTCTCTTCCTGTCTGCCACCTTACTTACCTGCATGCCTTCCAACCTACCTACCGGCATGTCTACCAGCCTACCTACCGGCATGTCTGCCAGCCTACCTACCTGCTTGTCTGCCAGCCTACCTGTCTGCCTGTCTGCCAGCCTACCTACCTGCCTGTCTACCAGCCTGCCTACCTGCCTGTCACTCACGGTTACGTCTCTCAACTAGAGAGTGGAGTGAGTCACAAGTTAATATCAGGGTCCAGGGTAGAAATATGAGGCACTGAAGGGCTTTCCAACCACTCTCCAGTGAAGCATTTTCAACTTTGATGACGTAAAGAGCATTGTCGTGCTCCCTCGGGGCAGGGAAGAGCATTTTCTCATAATCTCAACTAATTTAAGCGAGTTGTTTCCGAGTGGAGCATTTCCATAGTGAGAAAGACAGAGAGAATGTTAATGTGCTTTGGGTAATATAAAATAGTTGCTCTTGACGCATGCCGTTTTCTGTGGTTTGGACAATATTGTTTTGTCAAAGCTATACCGGAGGATCGAGCCTACACCACTCCCTCATACTCTCCCTCATACACTTCCTCATACACTCCCTCACACACTCCCTCACACACATACACTCCCTCACACTCCCTCATGCATTCCCTCAAACACTCCCTCATACACTCACATACTCCCTCACACTCTCCCTTATACTCTCCATCACACACTCGCTCATACACTCCCTCATGCACTCATATACTTTCTCATGCACTCCTCATAGACATGAGGTAGACATGATACATGTAACGGTGGCAGTGTATGTCAAGGGTAGACATGATACATGTACCGTGGGGGAGTGTATATCAAAGGTAGACATGATACATGTAAGGGGGAGGAGGTGGTAGTTAAATCTGTCATAGATCACGGTCATTCTCCGAGCTAATTACACATTCCCCGAGGAAACTTCTTAATTAGTGACGGTGGAAGAAGACTGGACCCTCATTCACGTCTCTTTAATTAGCAATTTGAATGAGAGATGACCTATTTAAATTTCTCCATTTATAGATGTGCTGTGAGCATTACTCTGGTGGTGAGACAGATATCATATAAACAAAAGAGGATGAGAGAGAGAGTTAGAGAGAGTGAGAGAGAGAGTGAGTGACAGAATCATCTGAATATTTTCTAGGCTTGTGTTGGGAGGTATGTCTTGCTTACCTAGGTAGTGACTGGCTAATTAATTCACCTGGAATGTGACGCAGATCTATACTGTTGTTGTTTCCGTGCATGGCTTCGTGCAAACCTTGTGCACCCACCCACCCTTCATGTGCACCCACACACTTCGGAACTCACTACCACACCTCGTACACCCACCACCCAACCTCATGCACCCACCCCACTTCGTGCACTCACCTCGTACGTCCACCCCCACGTCGTGCACCCACCACCTCGTGCACCCACATCAACACCTCGTGCACCCACATCACCACCTCGTGCATCCAAATCACCACCTCGTGCACCCACATCACCTCGTGCACCCACCCCACCTGCTGCACCCCCACCTCGTGCAAACGCATCACCTCGTCCACCCACCCCACCTGCTGCACCCCCACCTCGTCCACCCATATCACCTCGTGCACCCACCCCACCTGCTGCACCCCCACCTCATGCACTGAAGGTACCATTCCATGCTTCTAAGTAGTGTGTGTGTGTGTGTGTGTGTGTGTGTGTGTGTATACTCACATATTTGTACTCACCTATTTGTGGTTGAAAGGGTCGATTCATAGCTCCTGGACCCGTATCTTTACTGTTTACTACTAGGTCCTCTCTCTCCCTGCTCCATGAGTTTTATCAAACCTCGTCTTAAAACTATGTATGGTTCCTGCCTCCACTACGTCACTTTCTAGGCTGTTCCACTTCCTGACAGCTCTATGACTGAAGAAATACTTCCTAACATCCCTTTGACTCATAGGAGTCTTCAACTTCCAACTGTGACCCCTTGTTTCTGAGTCCCATCTGGAACATCCTGTCTTTGTCCACGATGTCAATTCCTCGCAGTATTTTATATGTCGTTATAATGTCTCCCCTGACCCTCCTATCCTCCAGTTTCGTTAGGCCAATTTCCCTTAACCTTTCTTCATAGTCTTGTTGCAAATCTTTGCACTTTCTCTAATTTCTTGACGTGCTTGACCAGGTGTGAATTCCAAACTGGTGCTGCATACTCCAGTATGGGCCTGACGTATATGGTGTACAGAGTCTTGAACGATTCCTTAGTGAGGTATCGGAACGCTGTTCTTAGGTTTGATAGGCGCCCATATGCTGCAGCAGTTACCTGGTTGATGTGCACCTCAGGAGATGTGCTCGGTATTATACTCACCACAAGATCTTTTTTCTTGGGTGAGGTTTTCAGTCTCTGGCCACCTAGCCTATACTCCATTTGCGGTCTTCTTTGCCCTTCCCCGATCTTCACGACTTTGCATTTGGCAGGGTTAAATTTAAGGACCCAGTGGTTGGACCAGGCTTGTAACCTATTCAGGTCTCTTTATAGTCGTGCCTGATCCTCGACCGATGTAATTCTTCTCATTAACTTCACATCATCCACATCATCTGCAAATAGGGATGTGTGTGTGTGTGTGTGTGTGTGTGTGTGTGTGTGTGTGTGTGTGTGTGTGTGTGTGTGTGTGTGTGTGTGTGTGTGTGTACTCACCTAACTGTACACACCTATTCGTAGTTGCAAGGGTCGATTCATAGCCCCTGGCCCTGCGTTTTCACTGGTCGCTACTAGGTCACTCTTTCCCTGTTCCATGAGTTTTATCATACTTCTTTAAGCTATGTATGGATCCTGCCTCCACTACATCACTCTCCAGATTGTTCCACTTCCTGGCAACTCTATGACTGAAGAAATACTTCCTAACATCACAGCGACTCATCTGAGTGTTCAGCTTCCAATTGTGACACCTTGTTGCTGTGTCCCAACTCTGAAACATCCTGTCTCCGTCCACTTTGTCCTCTCAATGTGTTTGTGTGTGATCACTCGTTTGTGTGTCTGCCCTCTGCTTGCGTCATTACCCGTTTTTCTGCCTACTAGTCTGACATCCTACCCAGGCAGTCTGTCTTCCAGCCTGCGTACCTGACTACCAGCCTGCCTATCTCCCTGTCTGCCAGCTTACCTTCCTGCCTGTCAGCCAGGCTACATACCTGCCTGTCGGCCAGCCTACCTACCGACCTACCTGTCTACCAGCCTGCCTACCTCCCTGTCTGCCAGCCTACCTGCCTGCATATCTGCCAGCCTACCTACCAGTATGTCTGCCAGCCTGCCTACCTCCCTGTCTGCCAGCTTACCTTCCTGTCTGTCAGCCAGGCTACCTACCTGCCTGTCGGCCAGCCTACCTACCGACCTGACTATCTACCAGCCTGCCTAGCTCCCTGTCTGCCAGCCTGCCTACCTACCTGCATATCTGCCAGCCTACCTACCAGCATGTCTGCCAGCCTGCCTACCTGCCTCTTTTCCAGCCTTCCTACCAGCATGTCTGCCAGCCTACCTACCTGCCTGTCTGCCAGCCTACCTGCCTGCCTGTCTGCCAGCTTACCTACCTGCCTGTCACTCACGGTTACGTCTCTCAACTAGAGAGTGTAGTGAGTCACAAGTTAATATCAGGGTCCAGTGCAGAGATATGAGGCACTGGAGGGCTTTCCAGCCACTCTCCAGTTAAGCATTTTCAACTTTGATGACGTAAAGAGCATTGTCATGCTCCCTCGGGGCAGGGAAGAGCATTTTCTCATTTTCTCAACTAATTTAAGCGAGTTGTTTCCGAGTGGAGCATTTCCATAGTGAGAGAGTAAGAGAATGTTAATGGAAATAAATGGTATAAAATACCGACACAATGGAAATATAAACACATATGCAGTATAATGTGATCCTTTATTGACTACGTTTCGCCCACACAGTGGGCTTTTTCAAGTCACAAACAGATCTTTTTCAAGTCACAAACAGATCTTTTTCAAGTCACAAACAGATCTGTTTGTGACTTGAAAAAGCCCACTGTGTGGGCGAAACGTAGTCAATAAAGGATCACATTATACTGCATACGTGTTTATATTTTCAAGAGAATGTTAATGTTTTTTTTTCTTACACAGGGTTTGACAAGGTCAGGTTAAGGATCCCTAGCTTTATTGACAGCGGTTTACAGGTTAAGGTTAAGTTGCTCTTCACACATGCCTTTTTCTGTAGTTTGGACAATATTTTTTTTGTCAAAGCTATACCGGAAGATCGAGCCTACATCACTCCCTCATACTCTCCCTCACATACTCCTTATACACTCCCTCACACTCTCCCTCATACCCTTCTTCATACTCTCTCTCACACTCTCCCTTTCATAATCTCTCTCACACACTCCCTCACACTCTCCCTCATACACTCCCTCACACACTCCCTCACACTCTCCCTCACACTTTCCATCACACTCTCCCTCACACTTTCCATCACACTCTCCCTCATACTCTCTCTCATACACTCTCTCACACTCTCCTTCACACTCTCCCTCACACTCTCCCTCACACTCTCCCTCGTACTCTCCCTCACACTCTCCCTCACACACTCTCTCACACTCTCCCTCACACTCTCCCTCACACTCTCCCTCACACTCTCCCTCGTACTCTCCCTCACACTCTCCCTCACATTCTCCCTCACACTCTCCCTCATCACAAAATACTGTAATATAATTTCTTGGTATGTCACAAGACGTTAATTATTCAGGTAACCGCTGCCAGGTGAGCTACAGTTTCTGAATTACTACACCTGACTGAAACCTAATTAGTATATCCACCTGAAATTTAATTAAGGTGCTCAACCCCCAATTTCCAGGGATTATGTCCAGGTGTAGGTCAATTATGTCCAGGTGTAGACCAATTATGTCTGGGTGTCGACCAATTAACCTTGTAACTCTAGTGTCAGTAGGTCAGTAGTGTGTGTGTGTGTGTGTGTGTGTGTGTGTGTGTGTGTGTGTGTGTGTGTGTGTGTGTGTGTGTGTGTGTGTGTGTGTGTGTGTGTGTGTGTGTGTGTGTGTGTATGTGTGTGTTTGTGTGTTTGAGTGTGTGTGTGTTTTTGTGTGTTTGTATGTGTGGGTGTGTGTTTGTGTTTGTGTGTTTGTGTGTGTTTGTGTTTGTGTTTGTGTGCGTGTGCGTGTGTGTGTGTGTGTGTGTGTGTGAGTTTGTGTGTGAATGTGTTTGTGTGTTTGTGTGTTTGTGTGTGTGTTTGTGTTTTTGTGTTTGTGTGTGTGTGTATGTGTATGTGTGTGTTTAGCCTTTAAATACAATCTGTTAATAAGAAGTGATTAAGGCCTTTCAGGTATTTCTTCAGCCATCGTCAAATGCTATTTAATAAAACAGAGGAAACTATTGAATTATATTGAGACAGGCTGGGTACACGTGCCGGAAAGAGACAATGTCTGTGACTCGTAGAGGCAGTATATGTGACGGGAACGAGAAGAGACAGTATATGGGAGGGGAAGAAATGGTACGTGTGACGGGAAGAGACAGAACACGTGACGGGAAGAGACAGTACACGTGACGGGAAGAGGTAGTTTATGTAAGTTAGACAGTATATGGGATATGAGACAGTATACGTGACGTGAGATAGTATATGTGACTGGAAGACACTGTGTGTGACGTGTGACAGTATATATGACGGGAGGAGGCAGTATATGTGACGTGAGGCAGTGTATGTCAGCGGTAGACCTGATACATTTACCGTGGGGCAGTGTATGTCAGGGGTAGACCTGATACATGTACCGTGGGGCAGTGTATGTCAGGGCCAGACATGATACATGTACCGTGGGGCAGTATATGTAAGGGGGAGGAGGTGGTAGTTAAATCTGTCATAGATCACGGTCATTCTCCGGGCTAATTACACATTCCCCGAGGAAACATCTTAATTAGTGACGGTGGAAGAAGACTGGACCCTCATTCACGTCTCTTTAATTAGTAATTTGCATGAAAGATGACCTATTTAAATTTCTCCATTTATAGATGTGCTGTGAGCATTGCTCAGGTGGTGAGATAGATATCATGTAAACAAAAGAGAGTGAGAGAGAGAGAGTGAGAGAGAATGAGAGACAGAAGCACCCGAATATTTTCTAGGCTTGTGTTGGGAGGTATGTCTTGCTTACCTAGGTAGTGTCTGGCTAATTAATTCACCTGGAATGTGACGCAGATCTATACCGTTGTTGTTCCCGTGCATGGCTTCGTGCACCCACCCACCCATCCACCTTGTGCACCCACCCACCTTGTCACCCACACCTCCACCTCGTGCATCCACACAACCTCCTCGTGCACCCATCACCACTTCATGCACCCACCCCACTTCCTGCAACCTATGTGCACCAACCCACCCACCATGTGCACCCACCCACCCACCATGTGCACCTAACCACCTACCTTGTGCACCCACACTACCTCGTGCTCCCACCGCACCTAGTTCACCCACCACCTCGTGCACTGAAGGTACCATTCCATGCTTCTAAATAGAGTAATAACACTTAACCCATCCTCTCTATCCCCTCCAACCAGTAATTAACCTAACCTCCCTCTCCTAACCTGCCCAAATTACCTCTCCACAAAAGAGGGAGAGACAGGGATAGAGCGCTGGTGGGCATATCTGAGAGGGAAGTATAATGTATGCATCAAAGAATGAGTATAATGATAGTAAGAGAAAGAATGGTGAGGATATGGGCACCAGCCTACCTGGGAGAGGATAGAGTATGTTAGGATGAGATACAACTTTGTCTGACTTTTTAAGGGGTTATCGTAGGTAATTTACACATATCTTACTATGTGTGATCAATTGTGTTACTGCATTTATGTGTACCTGTACCTAAATATACTTGCTTATTCATCCTCTAATATCGTTGATATAGAAATGTTCCCTATCCAGCACTTCCTGCCCGTCCCTCTAGCCTTATATCTCCATCTCAGTAATCTTTCACTACTAGATTCCTCGCTCTCTCTCAATCACTCTTAAAATCATAGTCTCTAAACTCCTAGGCAGTGCTTGTAGCTCTACACTGCTCCGAGGATCACAAATGCTTTTGTGGTCACCGTGGTGGCCCATGCTAACCTCCCCATGGTGTATAGAAATATACCTAGTTGAATGAATCTTGTTAGAGTCTGCAGGCCCAGTGGGTAGCGCACTGGCCTGTAGGACAGTGCATTCCATGGTTCAAACACCATCCGTTCCCTGATTTGTTTAAAGTCGTGTTATTACGATTAGGTGAGTTATAACAGAGTTACGGGATCTGCAACCATAACTCTCCTCTGTCCTCTTGCTGCCATGTAAGTACAGTGTTGAACACCTTCCCAGGCTGATCCAGGAGCTATACACACACTCTCCTCACCAGTCCTTCACTGTCTCTATCCTGTACTTCCCCATCCCTTCACTCTAGCTACCCTTCACTCTAGCTACCCTTCACACTAGCCTACCCTTCACACTAGTCTACCCTTCACACTAGCCTACCTTTCACACTAGTCTACCCTTCACACTAGCCTACCCTTCAAACTAGCCTACCCTTCACACTAGTCTACCCTTCACACTAGCCTACCCTTCACACTAGTCTACCCTTCACACTAGCCTACCCTTCACACTAGTCTACCCTTCACACTAGTCTACCCTTCACTCAACTCTACCCTTCACTAGCCTAACCTTCATATTAGCCTAACCTTCACATTAGCCTACCCTTCACGCTAGCCTATCCTTCACACTAGCCTACCCTTCACACTAGTCTACCTTTCACTAGCCTAACCTTCATATTAGCCTAACCTTCACACTAGCCTAACTTTCACACTAGCCTATCCTTCACACTAGCCTATCCTTCACACTAGCCTAACCTTCACACTCGTCTACCCTTCACACTTGCCTATCCTTCACACTAGCCTATCCTTCACACTAGCCTATCCTTCACACTAGCCTATCCTTCACACTAGCCTATCCTTCACACTAGCCTATCCTTCACACTAGCCTATCCTTCACACTAGCCTATTCTTTGCTCCTAAAACCTTCAGTATAGTATATCATGTTACGGTGAACCAACACCCTCCCTCTTCACTCACCCTTCCTCTCAATCTCCCTTCCTCTTCAGCCTCTCCCTCTTTCCCTCCCTCTCTCTTCACTCCCCCTCCCCCTCACCAAGTGAAAAAGCTGAGCAAGGAGGGAGCGTCACTTACAGTGAATAGCAGTGAATTACATAACGAACTCAGATTTTAGGTGTCATTCAGGTACAGCAGGTGAAAGGCGTCGTCAAGGGGAGAGAACACCCACGCTGTAATGCAAGGTGCGTCAGATAGAATTCGAGGTGATGTAGGCAACTATAGGAGTCAGTATGAGTAATGAGAGAGTGAGCAGAGAATCTGTGTGACCCAGTAGCGAGAATGTTATTGGAAGAGACTCTGCTGCCAGACCAGACCAGCCGGTCCCAGCTGGTCTAGGACCAGCAGTCTAGAATCCCAGGAAGCATCCTTTGAATATATTCACGCACGGGGACTAGCGAGACACAAATGAAATGTAATATAGAGAGTGATAGACAAAATAATGAGTCTATGGTAGTGGTCTACATGCTAGCGGAGTACCTAGTTGTTGAGTATCTGGTAGTGGAGTACCTGGGAGTTGAGCACCCGGTAGTGGAGTACCAAGTAGTGGAGTACCTGGTAGTTGAGTACCTGGTAGTAGAGTACCTGCAGAGGGAAGGTGAACGTTGGTATCTATACTTAAGGAAGTTCTTCGACAGATCTACTGGGAATGAGTTACCACACAATTACTGAGTTACTGACTCACCGGGGGAATTACAGGTGTTAGGATAAAAAGAGGAAAAAAGAAAGAGCAGAGGTTGAAGCTAAAGAAACAGAGGAGTCAGTATTCTGTTATGCAGTAGTTCTTCAGCCTCAAGGTTGTTCGCAAATTAAGTCTACTTTATGAGGAATTTGTGGCGGCAAACTTAGGAATGAGTACGATACAGATCAGCAAGAAAAACAGTCAATGGGAGTCAACAATACCAGTTTAAGGAGCCGAGCCAAGGGCGGTGTCTCGACCCCTCGTAAATGTATATCGGTGAACACATACACACACATTCATTCAGACATTCACCCTCAGTATTGACACAAACACTCCACAAGATTCACCTTTCTCAAGAAGTAACAAGCAATTTTGACCTGACCGCCGCTTGTGTGTCCAGTTGATGACAACCACACACTCGGGAATTTCTGATCATCTACGACGGAGTTTTGCAAATGCCAGACCAACATCATTCTCAAAATATCGTGCAAAATAGAATGCTTAAAAATGGGAATAAAAAGGCACAATACCGTGACTGGAACAATACACATATAACCCGCACATAGGAGATTGAATCTTATGATGATGTTTGTGTCCGACTTGGACCCTTAACTAGTCACACACTAACACACGAAGGTAAGGGAGCCAATATTTATATGTGTGTTAGTGTGTGACCAGTTAATGGTCGAAGTCGGATCGAAAAGTCGTCATGAGTACCTTCCTCCCATGTGCAGGTTGTGTATTAAAAAAGAGTCATATTGTACACAAATAACCCGCACATAAAAGAGAGAAGCTTACGACAACGTTTCGGTCTGACTTGGACCATTGACAAAGTCAAAGTGTGACTTTGTCAATGGTCCCAGTAGGACCGAAACGTCGTCGTAAGCTTCTCTCTTTTATGTGCGGGTTATTTGTGTATCGTTCCAGTCACGGTATTGTGCCTTTTTGTTATTTATTTAGAGTCATATTGAATGGTGATGGTAACACACAACTCGTAACTCGTTTATAAGATAATTACTAGGGTAACTAGGATTACGTTAATTATATTTTGTTGCAATTTGTTGCTGTTTAGGAATTACAGACAAATACGATGCACTTTGGTATTTTTGTTGACGAATGGTTTTCACCCACATGGCAAGAGTGCACGACACCAGAGATACTAGTAGTTTTTACGTCTTTAGTCCCTCAGCCTTGGCAAGAGGTGTTCAGTTTCTCAGTTGTGGTAGATGGTATACAGACCCAGTCTTTAAACTATGAGCCAACACCACACCTAACACCAACACCAACACCAACATTAACATCACCACCACCACTAACACCATCGTCACCAACACTTCCACGAATACTAATACCAACATCTCCATTAACACCATCATCACCACTGACACCAACACCAAGATCACCACTAACACCAACACCAACACCAACACCACCATTAACACCAACATCAACATTATCATCAACACCAACATCACCATTAACATCAACACCAACACCCCCCATTAACACTAACACCAACATCAACACTAACACCAACACCAATACCACCACTAACACCAACACACGTTGAATTTACCCTGTTGGGTGTATTCCTCTTGATGAGAATACTCACCAAGAGCAACAGAGTATATACAGGGATACACATCTTAGTATATACACGTTCACACACTTAGAATTACTTTAATCCCAATATTCCAATACTTTAAATTGAAGTATTCTTGACTGGTGTTGAACACTTGACTTGCAGTCTTAATGACCATCGTTATCGATGGGCGTTAAGCCCAATTACTCAACCAATCAACCATTACCTTCACTACCACCACCACCACCACCACCACCACTACCACCACCACCACCCCCAACAAGCACTGGCATCATTACTTGCCCTACCTCCTGCCTCCTCTAGCATGCTGACATATCTAGTATCTGGGTCGTGCTTGACTAATATATTCAGTACTGGTGTATGGTCCAGAATACTAGCTAGCTGCAGTCTTTGATCCACGATGCTAGCTAGCTTCGGTCTTTGATCCACGATGCTAGCTAGCTTCGGTCTTTGGTCCAGGATGCGAGCTGGTTTTAGTCTTTGGTCCAGAATACCAGCTATCTTCAGTGTATGGTCCGGTATACTAGTTAACTTCTCTAGTACATGAGGTGTGTCAGGACTTGCTTAAGCTCAATGGCTTTGAATACTAACACTCAGACGTCCTCTCAGCCCTTCAGAGTCTCCAGGATAGAATTAATTCTACAGAGTTTGGCAGTGTGTTGAAAGCAACAGCTCTGGCATACACACAGACTCTCTCTCTCTCTCTCTCTCTCTCTCTCTCTCTCTCTCTCTCTCTCTCTCTCTCTCTCTCTCTCTCTCTCTCTCTCTCTCTCTCTCTGCGTGGGAAGAATCATTTGATACCTCAGCTTGTGGGAGAAAAATGATGAGGCAGCAACGACAAGAGGCTGCTGTTAACACAGCTCGTCTGTCTGTCTGTCTGTGAGTGTTGTCTGTGGAAGGGAGGGATGGAGGAGATGATGGAGAAGGCAGGGGAAGGATTGATTGAAATGGAGAGAGTACGGAAAGTGAGGACGATGGAAGGATGAAGAGGCATGTAATTCTTATTTGAGTAATGGTAGGGGGAGGGTAAGTGTGATATGGAATATGTTCTTATTACTGTTTTTGTTATTATCATTGTTATTATTATTATAAATATTATTATAATAATTATAATAATAATAATAATAATAATAATAATAATAATAATAATAATAATAATTATTATTATTATTATTATTATTATTATTATTATTATTATTATTATTATTATTATTATTATTATTATTATTATTATGTTAGAGGGAAGCGCCTGGTATATAGGAGGGGTGGGACGGGGCACTGGTCTTCGATCTTAAGAAAGGAAGGATCACAACCACCATCCACACTGCTCTATACTCCTGCTTGCAAAAAGAAAGACATAACGCACGATAATGTGACCCTCTAATGGCAATGTATCGGCCATGTAGTAGTCTATATCAAGTTACAAATAACATCAAATTATTGTGCATCTGTGTCTCTTTATTTTTTCTTCATTGTGTTGACATTGTGTATTATTTCTTACCTGTGTTCTTGGAAGCAGTGTATGTCGTTGAGGTTCTTATGAAGTTCCATGTCGTCTTCGTAGCGACTACCACGGCATCAGTTCTGTAGTTCTAAATGATGGGGCACACTGACTACGATAGTACCTGGTAGTAGTAGGTGTCTCCCTGTGTTGTGCTCCCGGCTCCTGCCGCTGATGTGTATCTCCTCAGCTTAACGCTTTCATAGTCTGTGTGAAGGGAACTTAAGGCTGGAGAAATCAACAAAATTCTAGGCAGCTGGTCAGGCAGGACTAGCGGGACTTCGTATTAGTCCTGCCTCCAATAAAATAATAAAAAAAAAACCTGCCTCCACCACACGCGTCAAGGCCGCGCAAGTTTCACTCCATCCTTCATGATTGTTTCTATGATGCAGATAAAGTCATCAAGATGAGAGAGAGTTTCATATTATGAATGGTAAACAATGCCGACAAGTTTATCAGTAAGACACATGTGCCACACATGGAATATTTATTGACGAAACCTATCGCCTGCGCTCCAGACTTCGTCAGTCGAAAGCAGGAGTGAGTCTCACTCATGGAGACATCGCCGTTGTTGGAAGACGAAGTAGAAGAGGTGGAGAGGTAGTCTGAAGTAATCAGTACATCAACCTAGATGTAAGTTGATCGGAGAGAGTTGCGAGGCCATACTGCCATGTACAACGTCAGGCCCGGTGGCCTGGTGGCTAAAGCTCCCGCTTCACACACGGAGGGCCCGGGTTCGATTCCCGGCGGGTGGAAACATTCGACACGTTTCCTTACACCTGTTGTCCTGTTCACCTAGCAGCAAATAGGTACCTGGGTGTTAGTCGACTGGTGTGGGTCGCATCCTGGGGGACAAGATTAAGGACCCCAATGGAAATAAGTTAGACAGTCCTCGATGACGCACTGACTTTCTTGGGTTATCCTGGGTGGCTAACCCTCCGGGGTTAAAAATCCGAACGAAATCTTATCTTATCTTATCTAATCGCGATCGGTCTGGCATCGTCAACAATCAGAAGGCTATTTTGCCACAAGACGGGCAATTATCAGCAGTTTCAATGGCTGTCATGGTACAAGAGTTAACTAACCAAATTAAAAGCTCTGACCAAAATCTACGTACGTAAATATTAAGTTTGAAAGAGTAATCGTTAGTAGTAGACATGGAAATAAACTAAGGTAAGAGAGGAGAGCAACTTGCTGGCTGCCAGCTCCACCACACACTCTCCTCCGGGGGTCCAGACACACTCTCCTCCGGGGGTCCAGACACACTCTCCTCCGGGGGTCCAGACACACTCTCCTCCGGGGGTCCAGACACACTCTCCTCCGGGGGTCCAGACACACTCTCCTCCGGGGGTCCAGACACACTCTCCTCCGGGGGTCCAGACACACTCTCCTCCGGGGGTCCAGACACACTCTCCTCCGGGGGTCCAGGATGAATAATTAACTTTTCTGATTAAGATTGAATGTTTAATGAAGATATGAGAGCCGCTGAAGGGAAACGAACACACAGTCAAATAGAACACTAGCTGTCTAATAATAGCACTGTGTTGAGCATGCAACAGCAAAGCAACAAAAGGCATAGTGGGTAAGCCTCTCCCAACCACCTCAATTATTACAAATCCTTGGTGATGGCTCGAGCCTACGTTTGTTAATCGCAGGAGAGAGAAGCCACTCTGGCAACAACGGGAGGATTGATTTATAATGAATTATTTAGAAGAGTTGTAAGAGTCATGATTTCTGGGAAGGAACAATAAAGGTCACGATGAGAACAAATACCGACCAGAAGCTGGACATGTCCAACATCTCACTCCTGTTCCTCTCTTACCACACCTTATTCTGTCTAGCAACCCGTTCCCCCCCACATCTCCCTCTTGCCTAATTTTTAAAGGGGTGAACCGGTAAGCCAGCGGAAGTTCTCTGTCAGATGACCAAAAGCTCCAGCAGCAGGTCATGGTATGACTAAGACCCGCGTCAGGAAACACTAATCATGTTTTCTGACAAATCTTACCTAACCTAACCTATTATAACACACTTCTATCCTCCTCCTCCCCCCACCCTATCCAGCCCACCAAAAAACTCTTACCCCCCTCCCCTCTCACCTGTCAACCCGATTGACAACCATTTGCAAACTTCAGCAAATTGCTGGCAAAAATTTGTGCGATTAACTCTAAAACGCGATTAGCTCCGATGAGAAACAATTTAGGATCAAACATGACCTAATGTAAATGGTGTCTTAATTTTTAAATCGTTTTCTCGTTTTACTTTTCTGAATTTTGAGGGGATTCGTTTTAAAGGATTTTGTTGCGTGTCGTTTGAGTGTGTGTGTGTGTGTGTGTGTGTGTGTGTGTGTGTGTGTGTGTGTGTGTGTGTGTGTGTGTGTGTGTGTGTGTGTGTGTGTGTGTGTGTGTGCGTGCGTGTGTACTCACCTATATGTACTCACCTATATATGGTTGCAGGGGTCGTGTCATAGCTCCTGGCCCCGCCTCTTCACTGGTCGATACTAAATCACTCTCTCCCTGCTCCATGTATGGAGCGTTATTTTATATAAAGATTTTTTTCTGCATTTCACTGCGTAACAATGTGCGCCTCAGGAGATATGCTAGGTATTATTCTCACTCCAAGATCCTTTTTCTTGAGTGAGGTTTTCAGTTTCTGGACACCTAGCTTATACTCCATCTGCGGTCTTCTTTGCCGTTCCCCGATCTTCATGGCTTCGCATTTGACGGGGTTAAATTTTAGGAACCAGTTGCTGGACCAAGCTTCCAGCTTGTCCAGGTCTTTTTGTAGTCCTGCCTGATCCTCAACCAATTTAATTCTCCTCATTAACTTCACATCATCTGCAAACAGGGACACTTCTGAGTTTATCCTTTCCGTCATGTTCACATATACCAAAAATAGCACTGGTCCCAGGACTGACCCCTGTGGGAACCCGCTCGTCACAGGCGCCCACTGTGATACCTCATCACGTACCATGACTCGTTGTTGCCTACCTGCCAGATATTCTCTGATCCATTGCAGCGCCCTTCATGTTATATGTGCCTGATCCTCTTGCTTTTGCACTCATCTCTTGTGAGGAACTGTGTCAAAGGCCTTCTTGCAGTCCAAGAAAATGCAGTTTATCCACCCCTCTCTCTCGTGTCTTACTTCTGTTACCTTGTCATAAATCTTCAGTAGGTTTGTGACACATGATTTGCCTTCCATGAATCCATGCTGGTTGTCGTTTATAAGCTTTTTCCGTTCTAGGTGCTCCACCACACTGTACCTGATAATCTTCTCCATGACTTTGCATACTGTACACGTCGGTGACACTATAATTTAGTGCCTCGTGTCTGTCTTCCATCTTCCATACCTTAGGTAGTTGCCCAGTTTCAATGGATGTGTTGAAAATTGTAGTTAGTGGCACACACAGCGTCTCTGCTCACTCTCTAAGGACCCACGGAGAGATGTTGTCTGGTCCCACTGCCTTTGAGGTATGGAGTCACTTAGCAGCTTCATCACCTCCTCTTTGGTTGTGTGTATTTCATCCAACACTTGTTGGTATATTCCTTGCTAATGTACCCCCGTGTTCTGACTTCCCAGAGTCCTTTCTGTCTCCACTTTAAATACTTCCTTAAATCACATGTTGAGCTCCTCACATACTTCTTGATCGTTTCTTGTGAGCTCCCCACCTTCTTTCCTCAGCCTGATTACCTGATCCTTGACTGTTGTCTTCCTCCTAATGTGGCTATACAACAGCTTCAGATCAGATTTGACTTTTGATGCTATGTCGTTTTCGTACTGTCGCTGGGCCTCCCTCCTTATCTGTGTATTCTCGTTTCTGGCTCTTCAACTAATCTCTTTCTTTTCCTGGGTCCCTGGTCTTCTGTATTTTTCCATTCTCTAGTGCACTTAGTTTTTACTCCCTACACTTTTGGATGAACCAAAAGCTCCATCTGGTCTGGTCTTCCCAATATTTTTGTTGCCCTTGAGAACAAATCTTTCCTCTACCTCCTTCCATTTTGTTGTTACATAGTCCATCATTTCATTTACTCACTTTCCTATCAATTCTCTTTCCCACTGAACCTCCTGCAGGAAGTTCCTCATACCTGTGTAGTCCCCCCCTTTTGTAGTTTGGCTTTTCCCATCCAAATCCTGTTACCCTCTCCACTTGCAACTCTACTATGTATTCAAAGCTCAGAACCACATGACTACTAGCTCCAAAGGGCCTTTCATATGTGGTTTTCTCAATGTCCGAGCTACTCAAGGTGAACATGAGGTCCAGTCTTGCTGGTTCTTCCTCCCCTCTCTCTCTGGTAGTGTTCCTAATATGTTAGTGCATGAGGTTTTCCAGTACCACATCCATCATCTTGGTTCTCCATGTTTTGGGACCCCCCCATGTGCCTCCAGGGTTTCCCAGTCAGTCTCCTTGTGATTGAAATCACAAATAACTAGTAACTTTCCTCTACCCGTGTGAGCTCTTCGGGCCACCTCAGCTAGTGTGTCCACCATTGCTCTGTTGCTCTATTCATATTCTTCTCTTGGCCTCCTGCAGTTTGTGGCGGGTTATACATCACTGCAATGACTACCTTATGTTCCCCAAACTGAAATGTACCTACTGTGTAGTCCCTTTCACCAATTTTGTCCATTCCTTCCATTTCCTCAAATCCCCATCGGTTTTTAATGAGTAGTGCAACTCCTTCTCCCCCTCTGCTCCCTCTATCTTTCCTCAGGAACTAATATCCGGGTGGGAAGATTTCGTCTTATATCATCCCAGTGAGTTTAGTTTCTGTGACTGCTATGATGTCTGGGGAGGTTTCCTTGATTCTTTCATGCCACTCCTCACATTTATTTATTTGTTATTCCATCCACATTCGTATACCAAACCTTCAACTTATTTTCAAAAATGTGGTCTGGGGAGAACGTTGGGGTTGGGGAGTGGGAGACCTGGCGGGAAACTATGGGGGGATGCTGTGGGAGTAGAATTTGTGATGAGGGGGGTGGGGCAGAGGGTACAGTGTGTGGGGTTTGGGTTAGATTGTTTGGTCGCATTGGGGTTGTTGTATGTGAGGTCCTTCTGTGGGTGGTTGTCAGGGAGGATGTATTTGCTCTTCCTCCTGAGTCTGGGTTTTCCTGCTCGTCTCCGTCTTTGCCTCTCGTTCCTCCTTCCGTCTTTGTACCTTCTCTTTCAGTTTACGCATGTATTCTTGTGTTCTATCGAGATCGAGGTAAACCCTCTGGTACTTCGGTATGTCCCTTAGTCGTCCTTTCTCCTACAGGATCCTGTTTTGAACTCATTCTGCCTTGAAAATCACTTTGACTGGCCGTTTTTTCCTCTTACAAACCACCCTAATCTCAGAAAATTTGTCAACTGGGTCGTGTTGTCCTCTCCTATTACTTTCATGATGCTTTCAATCGTTTTTTTCTCCTCCTGTCTTCTTGCTTCATAAGTGTGTGTGTGTGTGTGTGTGTGTGTGTGTGTATGCTTAAAGATTCCTAAAGATGGTGTTGGATTTATCACCTAAACGTTGAATATATATAAGAATATATATATATAAGAGAGTGGTGAGAGAGTGCAAAAGGAGAGCAGATGATAGAGTGGGAGAGGTACTGTCAAGGAATTTTAATGAAAATAAGAAAAAAAATTGGAGTGAGTTAAACAATGGTCCAAGTCGGACCGAAACGTCGTCGTAAGCTTCTCTCTTTTATGTGCGGGTTATTTGTGTATCGTTCCAGTCACGGTATTGTGCCTTTTTTGTTATTTATAAGAAATCCTAGGGAACAAATGGATTTATCAGTTAAAAACAGAGATTGGGAGTTAGTAGATGGGGAGATGGAGGTTTTGGGTAGATGCCGAGAATATTTTGAGGAACTTTTAAATGTCGACGAAGAAAGGGAGGCGGTAATTTCATGCACTGGCCAGGAAGGTATATCATCTTTTAGGAGTGAAGAAGAGCTGGATGTGAGTGTGGGGGAGGTGCGCGAGGCATTACGTAGAATGAAATGGGGTAAAGCAGCTGGAACTGACGGGATCATGACAGAAATGTTAAAAGCAGGGAGGGATATAGTGTTGGAGTGGTTGGTATTTTTGTTTAATAAATGTATGAAAGAGGGGAAGGTACCTAGGGACTGGCAGAGAGCGTGTATAGTCCCTTTATATAAAGGAAGGGGGACAAAAGAGATTGTAAAAATTATAGAGGAATAAGTTTACTGAGTATACCAGGAAAAGTGTACGGTAGGGTTATTATTGAAAGAATTAGAGGTAAGGCAGAATGTAGAATTCCGGATGAGCAAGGAGGTTTCAGAGTGGGTAGGGGATGTGTAGATCAAGTGTTTACATTGAAGCATATATGTGAACAGTATTTAGATAAAGGTAGGGAAGTTTTTATTGCATTTATGGATTTCGAAAAGGCATATGATAGAGTTGATAGGGGAGCAATGTGTAAAGATGTTGCAAGTATATGGAATAGGTGGTAAGTTATTAAATGCTGTAAAGAGTTTTTATGAGGATAGTGAGGCTCAGGTTAGGGTGTGTAGAAGAGAGGGAAAATACTTCCCGGTAAAAGTAGGTCTTAGACAGGGATGTGTAATGTCACCATGGTTGTTTAATATATTTATAGATGAGGTTATAAAAGAAGTAAATGCTAGGGTGTTCGGGATAGGGGTGGGATTAAATTATGGGGAATTAAATACAAAATGGGAAGTGACACAGTTACTTTTTACTGATGATACTGTGCTTATGGGAGATTCTAAAGAAAAATTGCAAAGGGTAGTTGACGAATTTGGGAATGTGTGTAAAGGTAGAAAGTTGAAAGTGAACATAGAAAAGAGTAAGGTGATGAGAGTATCAAATGATTTAGAAAAGAAAAATTGGATATCAAATTGGGGAGGAGGAGTATGGAAGAAGTGAATGTTTTGAGATACTTGGGAGTTGACGTGTCAGCGGATGGATTTATGAAGGATGAGGTTAATCATAGAATTGATGAACAAAAAAAGGTGAGTGGTTTATTGAGGTATATGTGGAGGCAAAAAATGTTATCTATGGAGGCAAAGAAGGGAATGTATGAAAGTATAGTAGTACCAACACTCTTATATGGGTGTGAAGCTTGGGTTGTAAATGCTTCAGCAAGGAGGCGGTTGGAGGCAGTGGAGATGTCCTGTCTAAGAGCAATGTGTGGTGTAAATATTATGCAGAAAATTCGGAGTGTGGAAATTAGAAGGTGTGGAGTTAATAAAAGTATTAGTCAGAGGGCTGAAGAGGGGTTGTTGAGGAGGTTTGGTCATTTAGAGAGAATGGATCAAAGTAGAATGACATGGAGAGTGTATAACTCTGTAGGGGAAGGAAGGTCGTCCTCGAAAATGTTGGAGGGAGGGGGTAAAGGAGTTGTTGTGGGCGAGGGGTTTGGACTTCCAGCAAGCGTGCGTGAGCGTGTTAGATAGGAGTAAATGGAGACAAGTGGTATTTGGGACCTAACGAGCTGATGGAGCGTGAGCAGGGTAATATTTAATGAAGGGATTCAGGGAAACCGGTTATTTTATATAACCGGAATTGGGAAGTACAACTGTTGTGTTCTGAGCACCGTGCAAAAACAGTGATTATGTGTGAGTGAGGTGAAAGTGTTGAATGATGATGAAAGTATTTTCTTTTTGGGGATTTTCTTTCTCTTTGGGTCACCCTGCCTCGGTGGGAGACGGCCGACTTGTTAATATATATACATACATATATATATATATTTATATATACATACATATATATATATTTATATATACATACATATATATATATTTATATATACATACATATATATATATTTATATATACATACATATATATATATTTATATATACATACATATATATATATTTATATATACATACATATATATATATTTATATATATATATATGTGTGTGTGTGTGTGTGTCGTGCCGAATAGGCAGAACTTGCTATCTTGGCTTAAATAGCAACGCTCATCTTGCCATATAGGACAAGTGAAAATTTGTTTATGCAATAATTTCGCCAAAATCATTCTAAACCTAACGAAAAAAATATATTTGTGTATGTTTAGTACTAAATTATTGTAAACGTATTTAAAATGCATTTAGTTGGGTTAGGCTAAAATAAATTTCTCTTGTTATAATAAGGTTAGGTAAGTTTTTTAAGATTCTTTTAGTGCAAAATTTAAAATTTTTACATTAACATTAATGAAAAAATATATCTTTAAACGTATAAGAGAAATTTTTAGAAAGGACTTGATTTTAAATGAGTTCTTGCTAATTGACCAGTTTTACATAATTGTCACGACATATATACATACATATACACATATATATATATATATATATATATATATATATATATATATATATATATATATATATATATATATATATATGTATATATATATATATATATATATATATATATATATATATATATATATATATATATATATATATATTTATATATATGTTGTTGGAAAGTTCTGGAGTGAGAGAATGTTAGCCTTAAATAAAAGGTAACTTTTATCAACATCCTTCTTTTATTTTGACTCTCGCTGCTCTTGAATCTAAAGTTTTATAATCCTTTCTCCTGTTTCGAAAATTCTTTATTCAGCACCAATGCAACATTTTCTTCCGCTTTTATTCTCAGCTCTCGGTTCTCAGCTCTGGGTTATGCTCAACCCATTCTCCTCGTCATTTTGAGACACCGTCAGGTGGTACGTGGGCTAAGAGACGTAG
>NC_091296.1:54926006-54943506 GCF_038502225.1 Cherax quadricarinatus
CCACCAATCTCTGCAACTTCTCTTCAGAATCTCCCAAGAGCACAGTGTCATCGGCAAAGAGCAGCTGTGACAACTCCCACTTTGTGTGTGATTCTTTATCTTTTAACTCCACGCCTCTTGCCAAGACCCTCGCATTTACTTCTCTTACAACCCCATCTATAAATATATTAAACAACCACGGTGACATCACACATCCTTGTCTAAGGCCTACTTTTACTGGGAAAAAATTTCCCTCTTTCCTACATACTCTAACTTGAGCCTCACTATCCTCGTAAAAACTCTTCACTGCTTTCAGTAACCTACCTCCTACACCATACACTTGCAACATCTGCCACATTGCCCCCCTATCCACCCTGTCATACGCCTTTTCCAAATCCATAAATGCCACAAAGACCTCTTTAGCCTTATCTAAATACTGTTCACTTATATGTTTCACTGTAAACACCTGGTCCACACACCCCCTACCTTTCCTAAAGCCTCCTTGTTCATCTGCTATCCTATTCTCCGTCTTACTCTTAATTCTTTCAATTATAACTCTACCATACACTTTACCAGGTACACTCAACAGACTTATCCCCCTATAATTTTTGCACTCTCTTTTATCCCCTTTGCCTTTATACAAAGGAACTATGCATGCTCTCTGCCAATCCCTAGGTACCTTACCCTCTTCCATACATTTATTAAATAATTGCACCAACCACTCCAAAACTATATCCCCACCTGCTTTTAACATTTCTATCTTTATCCCATCAATCCCGGCTGCCTTACCCCCTTTCATTTTACCTACTGCCTCACGAACTTCCCCCACACTCACAACTGGCTCTTCCTCACTCCTACAAGATGTTATTCCTCCTTGCCCTATACACGAAATCACAGCTTCCCTATCTTCATCAACATTTAACAATTCCTCAAAATATTCCTTCCATCTTCCCAATACCTCTACCTCTCCATTTAATAACTCTCCTCTCCTATTTTTAACTGACAAATCCATTTGTTCTCTAGGCTTTCTTAACTTGTTAATCTCACTCCAAAACTTTTTCTTATTTTCAACAAAATTTGTTGATAACATCTCACCCACTCTCTCATTTGCTCTCTTTTTACATTGCTTCACCACTCTCTTAACTTCTCTCTTTTTCTCCATATACTCTTCCCTCCTTGCATCACTTCTACTTTGTAAAAACTTCTCATATGCTAACTTTTTCTCCCTTACTACTCTCTTTACATCATCATTCCACCAATCGCTCCTCTTCCCTCCTGCACCCACTTTCCTGTAACCACAAACTTCTGCTGAACACTCTAACACTACATTTTTAAACCTACCCCATACCTCTTCGACCCCATTGCCTATGCTCTCATTAGCCCATCTATCCTCCAATAGCTGTTTATATCTTACCCTAACTGCCTCCTCTTTTAGTTTATAAACCTTCACCTCTCTCTTCCCTGATGCTTCTATTCTCCTTGTATCCCATCTACCTTTTACTCTCAGTGTAGCTACAACTAGAAAGTGATCTGATATATCTGTGGCCCCTCTATAAACATGTACATCCTGAAGTCTACTCAACAGTCTTTTATCTACCAATACATAATCCAACAAACTACTGTCATTTCGCCCTACATCATATCGTGTATACTTATTTATCCTCTTTTTCTTAAAATATGTATTACCTATAACTAAACCCCTTTCTATACAAAGTTCAATCAAAGGGCTCCCATTATCATTTACACCTGGCACCCCAAACTTACCTACCACACCCTCTCTAAAAGTTTCTCCTACTTTAGCATTCAAGTCCCCTACCATATATATATATATATATATGTATATATATATATATATATATATATATATATATATATATATATATATATATATAATTTCCTGGGCCTTCTCCACCACTACAGGACAGGTGTGTTGGGTAATGAGGAGTTATTATGGAGAGAGTTAGCCAATTCTGCCTCATCTCTTCTCTCTCTCTCCCTCTGTCTCTGTCTCTGTCTCTGTCTCTCTCTCTCTCTGTCTCTCTCTCTCTCTGTCTCTCTCTGTGTCTCTCTCTCTGTCTCTCTCTCTCTGTCTGTCTCTCTCTCTCTCTCTCTCTCTCTCTCTCTCTCTCTCTCTCTCTCTCTCTCTCTCTCTCTCTCTCTCTCTCTCTCTCTCTCTCTCTCTCTCTCTCTCTCTCTTTCTTTCTCTCTCTCTCTCTAAGTTATTTCTTAATGCCTGTACTACTAACAGTTACTGCTGTCTCATCTTACAGGAATGTGTGGGCGGAGGTTTGGACGTGGGCGTGTGTTGGTGTGGGCGGCCGCCGCTGTGGCGTTGTGTGCTGTGGAAGGTATGTATCTCTCTCTGGTAACACTTTGTGTGCTAATGGAACGTATGTATCTTTCTCTAATAACACTCTCTGCTCTGGTAGGCATGTATCTCTAGTAACACTGTGTGTACTAACACTGGTAACACTGTGCACTCTGGTAGGGATGTATCGCTCTCTGGTAACACTCTCTGCTCTGGAAGGCATGTATTTCTCTCTGGTAACACTGTATGCTCTTGTAGGTTTATATCACGCTCTGGTAACACTGTATGCTCTTGTAGGTTTATATCACGCTCTGGTAACACTGTGTACTCTGGAAGGCATGTATCTCTCTCTGGTAACACTGTTGTGCTGTGAATGCTATTTACGCCTCTTTGGTAATAACCTCTATCTTTCGCATTCCCTTTCATCTGGCAACATTGCATTTACTATTAACATTTAGATGAAAACACACTTACCATCATTCACTCCTCAGCTTTCTTCACTGAAATGGATTAACCGTGAAAAATAATTAACCGAACCTCAGTCATCACTCCTTAACAGTGACCCTCAGTCATCACTCGCTAACAGTGAACTTCAATCACTAACAGTGACCCTCAATCATCACTCACTAACAGTAATCTGCAGTCATAAGTTACAAACAGTGAACTTCAGTCATCACTAACAGTGAACCTTAGTCATCACTCACTAACAGTGAACCTTAGTCATCACTCACTAACAGTGAACCTTAGTCATCACTCACTAACAGTGATCTGCAGTCATCAATCACTAACAGTGAACTTCAGTCATCACCAACTCCAAGGCTGAGGGACTAATTACGTCATCTTTTGTGTATAGATTTACATTCTTCACATTGTGTCCTTGTATTGCACTGATAAAGCCACTGGAGGGCGAAACGTCTACAATAAAGATACCCAGATGTTGCACATGTGTCTAATTCTTCATGTTATCGGTATTATATACCATAAATATACAGAGTATATACACCGGGAATTAAGTTTAATCCCTGTTAAAGTATTCGTGTAATCGATAGCTTTTAAGCCCGATTATTCAACCTTGTTAATAAACAAAATGGCTGTCTGTTAATAAGAGTGGAAATGTATTACTTCTGTTACGTGAAATATATCCCACTGAAATTATACATTGGCCTTTTGTCTGAAGATATATTGCAGTCAGGCTTACTAGATGCTAGTACTGAATGTAGTCTAGTACTGAATGTAGTCTTACTAGAAGCTAGTACTGAATGTAGACTTACTAGATGCTAGTACTGAATGTAGTCTTACTAGATGCTATTACTTAATGTAGTCTTACTAGATGCTAGTACTGAATGTAGTCTTACTAGATGCTAGTACTGAATGTAGTCTCACTAGATGCTAGTACTGAATGTAGTCTAGTACTGAATGTAGTCTTACTAGATGCTAGTACTGAATGTAGTCTTACTAGATGCTAGTACTGAATGTAGTCTTACTAGATGCTAGTACTGAATGTAGTCTAGTACTGAATGTAGTCTTACTAGATGCTAGTACTGAATGTAGTCTCACTAGATGCTAGTACTGAATGTAGTCTAGTACTGAATGTAGTCTTACTAGATGCTAGTACTGAATGTAGTCTTACTAGATGCTAGTACTGAATGTAGTCTTACTAGATGCTAGTACTGAATGTAGTCTTACTAGATGCTAGTACTGAATGTAGTCTTACTAGATGCTAGTACTGAATGTAGTCTTACTAGATGCTAGTACTGAATGTAGTCTTACTAGATGCTAGTACTGAATGTAGTCTAGTACTGAATGAAGTCTCACTAGATGCTAGTACTGAATGTAGTCTTACTAGATGCTAGTATTGAATGTAGTCTTACTAGATGCTAGTACTGAATGTAGTCTTACTAGATGCTAGTATTGAATGTAGTCTTACTAGATACTAGTACTGAATGTAGTCTTACTAGATGCTAGTACTGAATGTAGTCTTACTAGATGCTAGTATTGAATGTAGTCTTACTAGATGCTAGTACTGAATGTAGTCTTAATAGATACTAGTACTGAATGTAGTCTTACTAGATGCTAGTACTGAATGTAGTCTTACTAGATGCTAGTGCTGAATGTAGTCTTACTAGATGCTAGTACTGAATGTAGTCTTACTAGATGCTAGTACTGATGTAGTCTTACTAGATGCTAGTACTGAATGTAGTCTTACTAGATGCTAGTACTGAATGTAGTCTTACTAGATGCTAGTACTGAATGTAGTCTTACTAGATGCTTACTGAATGTAGTCTTACTAGATGCTAGTACTGAATGTAATCTTACTAGATGCTAGTACTGAATGTAGTCTTACTAGATGCTTACTGAATGTAGTCTTACTAGATGCTAGTACTGAATGTAGTCTTACTAGATGCTAGTACTGAATGTAGTCTTACTAGATGCTTACTGAATGTAGTCTTACTAGATGCTTACTGAATGTAGTCTTACTAGATGCTAGTACTGAATGTAGTCTTACTAGATGCTAGTACTGAATGTAGTCTTACTAGATGCTTACTGAATGTAGTCTTACTAGATGCTTACTGAATGTAGTCTTACTAGATGCTAGTACTGAATGTAGTCTTACTAGATGCTTACTGAATGTAGTCTAACTAGATGCTAGTACTGAATATAATGTTTCTAGATACAAGTACTGAATACAGTCTTACTAGATGCTAGTACTGAAAATAATCTTACTAGATGCTAGTACTGAATATAATCTTACTAGATGCTAGAACTGAATTTAGACTTACTAGATGCTAGTACTGAATATAGTCTTACTGAATATAGATGTTAAAAATCTATCTTTAGGATAGAAGGGAGATGTGCACTGGTGTTAATATCATGATGTTACTTGTTAATTTCAATGACAAACGTTTTGTAATTAAGGTCAGTTTATCATTTGCCTCTGAAGACCCAGGTTAATATTTCTTCTTGGAGGGAAGGAGAGAGAGAGAGAGAGAGAGAGAGAGAGTAATGCAAGGGAAAATAGTGTCAGGGATGGAAGGAGAGTGTGTGTGTGTGTATGTGAGAGGGAGAGAGAGAGACTAAATTACATAAGTTATCTACTCTAAACACGAGTGATACACACACACACACACACACACACACACACACGTACACACACACATACACGCACACACACACACACACACACACACACACACACGTACACACACACATACACGCACACATATATGTATATGTATATATATATGTGTGTGTGTGTGTGTGTGTGTGTGTGTGTGTGTGTGTGTGTGTGTGTGTGTGTGTGTGTGTGTGTGTGTGTGTGTGTGTGCGTGCGTGCGTGCGTGTATGTATGTTAGTTATCATTTGGTCCTAGTCACATGTCGATTAGACACTAGGCCTGTTGTATGTGCATGCGTGTGTGTGTATTTCTGTACGTGTGTGTGTTTGTGTGTGTGTGTGTGTGTGTGTGTGTGTGTGTGTGTGTGTGTGTGTGTGTGTGTGTGTGTGTGTGTGTGTGTGTGTGTGTGTGTGTGTGTGTGTGAGTGTGAGTGTGTCTGAACTGTCGCTTGATTTTGTCAGAAACTTGCAGTGTCGCTATCCACTGTGTATTATTTTCCGTCACTGTTCTCACACATGTGAGACTAGCATTGCCAGTTTCTGATATCTGAGACTGTTGACCTCTTTAATCTGACACTATCCAACCGGATTCTTGAAATGTTACTGGCACTTCCGTTGTCTTGTTTTTGAGGGAAGCACCTTTGTCTTCAGGTATCAAACTTGCTCTGCCGGCCTTTTATATCTCAGTCTGGCGCTGCCGTTTACTTACATCTGAGACTGTTATAAAATGTGGCCCCTGAGTGTTATTTTTTGTTGCAAAAGCTCTACCAGCAGCAGATTATTGCATTAGAAAGTAAGCTTTTTTTAGGATATATAGTTTTTATTTTTCCAACATTTTCTCAAAAAGTGCCGCATCAAAAATAGTTTTTACGCGGAATTATTTACAGTTTTATAGTGTGTGTGTGTGTGTGTATGTGTATGTGTATGTGTGTGTGTGTATGTGTATGTGTGTGTGTGTGTTTATGTGTGTGTGTGTGTGTGCAATAAAATATACCTATTGGTAAAAACAGAACGAAAAGACGGGGTGGTAGAAGAAGTGGAATATTCAAACGGCTTCCAAATATTCCAAATATTCTTCCTTGAAAGCTTTTTATCCACTTCTCCGAGGCTGTGGGTCCCAAAATTTGCACCAGAGGTGGACCCCAATATATATATATATATATATATATATATATATATATATATATATATATATATATATATATATATATATATATATATATACATATATATATACATATACATATATACATATATATATATACATATATATACATATATATATATATATATATATACATATATATATATGTATACATATATATACATATATATATATATATATATATATATGTCGTGCCGAATATGTAAAACTGGTCAATTAGCAAGAACTCACTTAAAATTAAGTCCTTTCTAAAATTTTCTCTTATACGTTTAGAGATATATTTTTTTCATTAATGTTGATGTAAAAATTTTTAATTTTGCACCAAAAGGAACTTAGAAAACTTACCTAACCTTATTATAACAAGCGCAATTTATTTTAGCCTAACCCAACTAAATATATTTTAGATTTGTTTACAGTAATTTAATACTAAACAAACACAGTGAAATATATTTTTTTCGTTAGGTTCAGAATGATTTTGGCGAAATTATTGCATACACAAATTTTCACTTGTCCTATATGGCAAGATGAGCGTTGCTATTTAAGCCAAGATCGCAAGTTCTGCCTATTCGGCACGACATATATACCTACATGGATGCGTGTGTGTATCGTGCCAGTTAAGTCGAATTGGTCATACAGGCTGAGCTTTCCTAAAAGTTAAACTTTTCCCAAATTTTCTTTTATGGATCAATAGACAAATTTGTTTTCATTGAATTTGATGTAAAAGTTTTATTTTGGCACCAAAACTAACTTAGAAACTTTACCTACCCTAACATACCCTAATCTTTATATATATATATATATATATATATATATATATATATATATATATATATATATATATATATATATATATATATATATATATATATATATATATATATATATATATATATATATATATATATATATATATATATATATATATATATATATATATATATATATATGTCGTGCCGAATAGGCAGAACTTGCCATCTTGGCTTACATAGCAACGCTCATCTTGCCATATAGGACAAGTGAAAATTTGTGTATGCAATGATGTCGCCAAAATCATTCTGAACCTAACGAAAAAAATATATTTCACTGTGTTTGTTTAGTATTAAATTATTGTAAACAAATCTAAAATATATTTAGTTGGGTTCGGCTAAAATAAATTGTTCTTGTTATAACAAGGTTAGGTAAGTTTTCAAAGTTTCTTTTGGTGCAAAATTATAAATTTTTACATAAACATTAATGAAAAAAATATATCTTTAAACGTAAAAGAGAAAATTTTAGAAAGGACTTAATTTTAAACGAGTTCTTGCTAATTGACCAGTTTTACATATTCGGCACGACATATATAAATATATATATATATATATATATATATATATATATATATATATATATATATATATATATATATATAAAATATATATATATATATATATATATATTATATACGTATATATATATACATATATATAATATGTATATATATATACGTATATAATATATATATATATATATATATATATATATATATATATATATATATATATATATGTATGTATATATATATACGTATATAAATATATATATATATATATATATATATATATATATATATATATATATATATATATATATATATATATATATATATATATATATACATTTATTAAACAAACTAAGCTCCATGACTGTCTGAAATTATTACGGTATGCTTAGTTTTGTTGTCACATCGTCGTTCAGAAAATTTCCAGTTGGCGACTTAAATTTCCTCTCTGAAGAACTCTGTAATTACGATTTACCATTGCCTGTAACAACAATCATTGCTTATTAAACTGTGCAGTGTTAATGCAAAGTTTGTGATTTACTCTCAGATGTTTCGTATGGCAATGGGAAATCCTCTCTCACCTGTCCTTAGCTATTTGTGTATGGAATGTTTTAGAAATAAGATTGCTTAACAGAATTCCCCCTAATAATGTCTAGTGATACAGATATAAGGACGATATTCTATGCTTAATGCCCAAGACTATAGATAGAAACAAATTCCTGAATGAATTAAATAATCTAGCTTCATCCATAAAATTTATTTTTGAGTTTGAACAAAATAACTCATTGTTCTTTTTTAGATGTTTTAATTACTAAGGGGAACCAAGAATTTAAATTGAAAACTTACACAAAACCAACACATAACTGCTCTTATGTACACTATTATTCTTCATGTCATGACCGAGTTAAATGTTCGGTATTCTCATTCGTGTTTTTGATAGCACTGTGCATTTGCAACCCAGAGTTCATGGATGAGGAAATATAGAAGATTTATGTAATTGAGTATGATCTAAAATACCCAAATAAATTAAGTGACAAAATTTTTATAATTGCCAGAAGTAGCTGCAGGTGCAATGAAAGATACTCAACGTTTTCACCCAGGTTTCTGATGAAACAGGAGCATCCTGGGTGAAGCTGATTTCTAGAACCTACATCAGTAAGCCTATCGCTCAAAGAACCTCCGTACCTTAAAACAGAAAGACAAAACCACTTTGGCTGTTTTCTGGCGGTCAAACCAGTCAGCATGGATGACAGGTGAATCATATGTTGACTGGCTCAAACATCATTTTATTCCTGAAGTCTTGTTTTATCTGCGTCGCCACAACCTCGCATTCAAGAATCTCCTGATTATTATTAATTCCAGAGCTCATCCTGACCTGCTACGAGATTCGAAACAAAATGTTAAGGCTGTTTTTTTTTCACTAAATTCGACAACACTGGTACAACCACTGGATCAAGGACGAATGAAGTCATTTAAGTGTATGTAAGCAAGCAGAGAGGTGCTGAAACTTCTTGCAGTAATAGACGTTGATTCAGAACTTGGAGTGCCAGAGTTCTGGCATAAGTTCAACATTGCAGATGCCTTACCCCACGTCAAAGGTGCATGGGATAATGTGCTGAAATCAAATAAATGCGGCTTGGGGAAAATATGGACTAGTTTGGTGAATAATGTCACAGGATTTCTCTCAGCTGTGAGGCAAGTCGTGGAAATTGTTTAACTGGCAAGAAAGCTGCCAGGTGAGAGCTGTGAAGACATGCAGCCAGAAGACGTCATTTAACTGTCAGAAGATCTCAAGGAAGAAAGTTCAGAGGAAATGTTGGCAGTACTAAATACCCAGATAGAAAGAACTCGAACTGTTGAAGAGGATGAGGGAGAAGAAGAGTCTGCAGAGAAACAGTTAACACTACAACAGTTACGTGAGCAGCTCCATGTTGCTGCTAAACTTGTATACTTTCTCACCGAAGATGTCCCTGACACATCTAGAAGTGTTGCTCGGAAACGGATGCTGAAGCAAGCAATGATGCCCTACCATCAGCTGTGTAAAGTACTGCTGGGTAATACACAGCAGATATACAAATACTTCAGGACATCAGTAAGTAATACCTCTGTTGACTTCAGTCCACGAAACTCAGCCGTCCATTTCAGTCAGGGAACCCTAGCCATCCACTTCAATCAGGGAACCCCACCCTTCCACTTCAGTCAGGGAACCCCAGCCATCTACTTCAGTGAAGGAACCCCAGCCATCCACTTCAATCAAGGAACCCCACCCATCCACTTTAGTCAGGGAACTCCAATCATCCACCTCCGACGCCCAGAAGTGCCACTCCACGCCTCTCCATTGACAACAAGCCACTTAAGCAATAACAACCGGAATTTAATATAAGTGCATTCACATTCCATGATCCTTGGTTATGCTAGGTTAGATCATCCTGTATTATGCTATAGTAACATGTTTTAATGTGCCCATGACATCTGGCCTTTGAAAATCATTGTATATTAAGCAGTTTATTATTTTAAGTGAATGATGTATTCGCAAGAACAGTTGTTTGGCTATGTGGGAGTGCCATAGAACGTAATCTATTTATTTCCCTTTCTTTCGTTTTGGAACGTATCTCGCGCGAAATGGAGTAGACAAATACAACAGACGGCTACAGCAGATACAGTAGACAACCACGTATACAGTACGTAAAGAAAATTCTAAAAGTTATATAAAAATAATGATGGAAGAAACTAACTTAACCAATCGTGAAAGATTCACTAGTGAAGGAAGTAAAGAAAGTGAAAGAAGTAAAGAAAGAGAAGGAAGTGATGCAGTCGACGTCAATGTAACACAGCTATAAATCAAAATTAACTTTGAATCCTTCGAGATTACAGACGGAACTGTACACTTACGTGCAGTCGTAAGTTAAACTTAAGAACATAAGACTATAAGAAAGAAGGAACACTGCAGTAGGCCTACTGGCCCATGCAAGGCACGTCCATGCCACCCCCGGCTTAGACCAATGACCCACCTAGTCAGGTCACATCCACTTAAGGAAGGGCCACGGCATCAGACCCGCTAGCACAAGCTAGTCAGGTCCAACTCACACCCACCCACACCCACTCATGTATTTATCAAACCTATTTTTAAAACTACACAACGTTTTAGCTTCTATGACGGTACTCGGGAGTTTGTTCCACTCATCAAAGTTATTTTGATGGTGAAGTTCACAAAGAACTTATATCAGCCTAATAACTTAGAGAGTGAAGGTACTAAGGTCAGTACTCAGTCACTAAGTACTCAGTACTCAGTCACTAAGACAAGGCACTTAACCAAGAAATTACCTTGAACACTAGCTAGGAAAGGTAGTTCTACCTAGAAAGAGAACTAGAACCAGAAATAGAAGTGGAACTAGAACTAGAAATAGAATTAAAGGAACTACAAGTAGAAATATAGGAACTAGAAGGCTAGTGAAGCGGAGAAAAGTGAACCACAGGAGAGTGAACTAAAGGAGAGTGAACTAAAGGAGAGTGAACTACAGGAAAGTGAACTAGAGGAAAGTGAACTAGAGGAAAGTGAACTAGAGGAAAGTGAACTAGAGGAAAGTGAACTAGAGGAAAGTGAACTAGAGGAAAGTGAACTAGAGGAAAGTGAACTAGAGGAAAGTGAACTACAGGAAAGTGAACTAGAGAAAAGTGAACTAGAGGAAAGTGAACTAGAGGAAAGTGAACTAGAGGAAAGTGAACTAGAGGAAAGTGAACTAGAGGAAAGTGAACTACAGGAAAGTGAACTAGAGGAAAGTGAACTAGAGGAAAGTGAACTCCAGGAAAGTGAACTAGAGGAAAGTGAACTATAGGAAAGTGAACTAGAGGAAAGTGAACTAGAGGAAAGTGAACTAGAGGAAAGTGAACTACAGGAAAGTGAACTAGAGGAAAGTGAACTAGAGGAAAGTGAACTAGAGGAAAGTGAACTAAAGGAAAGTGAACTAGAGGAAAGTGAACTAGAGGAAAGTGAACTAGAGGAAAGTGAACTAGAGGAAAGTGAACTAGAGGAAAGTGAAATAGAGGAAAGTGAACAAGAGGAAAGTGAACTACAGGAAAGTGAACAAGAGGAAAATGAACTAGAGGAAAGTGAACTAGAGGAAAGTGAACTAGAGGAAAGTGAACTACAGGAAAGTGAACTTGAGGAAAGTGAACTAGAGGAAAGTGAACTCCAGGAAAGTGAACTAGAGGAAAGTGAACTATAGGAAAGTGAACTAGAGGAAAGTGAACTAGAGGAAAGTGAACTAGAGGAAAGAGAACTACAGGAAAGTGAACTAGAGGAAAGTGAACTAGAGGAAAGTGAACTAGAGGAAAGTGAACTACAGGAAAGTGAACTAGAGGAAAGTGAACTACAGGAAAGTGAACTAGAGGAAAGTGAACTAGAGGAAAGTGAACTATAGTAAAGTGAACTAGAGGAAAGTGAACTAGAGGAAAGTGAACTACAGGAAAGTGAACTAGAGGAAAGTGAACTACAGGAAAGTGAACTAGAGGAAAGTGAACTAGAGGAAAGTGAACTAGAGGAAAGTGAACTAGAGGAAAGTGAACTAGAGGAAAGTGAACTAGAGGAAAGTGAACTAGAGGAAAGTGAACTAGAGGAAAGTGAACTAGAGGAAAGTGAACTAGAGGAAAGTGAACTAGAGGAAAGTGAACTAGAGGAAAGTGAACTAGAGGAAAGTGAACTAGAGGAAAGTGAACTACAGGAAAGTGAACTAGAGGAAAGTGAACTAGAGGAAAGTGAACTCCAGGAAAGTGAACTAGAGGAAAGTGAACTAGAGGAAAGTGAACTACAGGAAAGTGAACTAGAGGAAAGTGAACTAGAGGAAAGTGAACTCCAGGAAAGTGAACTATAGGAAAGTGAACTATAGGAAAGTGAACTAGAGGAAAGTGAACTACAGGAAAGTGAACTAGAGGAAAGTGAACTAGAGAAAAGTGAACTAGAGGAAAGTGAACTACAGGAAAGTGAACTAGAGGAAAGTGAACTAGAGGAAAGTGAACTCCAGGAAAGTGAACTAGAGGAAAGTGAACTCCAGGAAAGTGAACTAGAGGAAAGTGAACTACAGGAAAGTGAACTAGAGGAAAGTGAACTAGAGGAAAGTGAACTAGAGGAAAGTGAACTAGAGGAAAGTGAATTCCAGGAAAGTGAACATGACACGTCCTGATAGCCACATCCTAATATAATACATTATACATTAACGGGAGGAACAAAATACATCTTCTGTATGAACGAATACATTACATTTGTATACTGAATTTTTTGCGTAAAAAAATAAAATGGCGAAAAAATACATTTTGTTTGATGATTAATATTTTCTGATATACATTTTTTTAAATATGTTACTGAATATTATCAAATACATTGGGCCACCCTGTTAAAAATATTATATATATATATATATATATATATATATATATATATATATATATATATATATATATATATATATATATATATATATATGTATATATATATATATATATATATATATATATATATATATATATATATATATATATATATATATATATATACATATATATATATATATATATATATATATATATATATATATATATATATATATATATATATATATATATATATATATATATATATATATATATATATATATATATATATTTAATCTCATATTTAGCACACCGCCGCTTATCATTATTCTCTCTCCCTGTCCATGAGTTTCCTCGGCTTCGCTAAAATAACTTTTAACTGGCTATTGTAGTGGCACTGGCTCTCCATTTTCCACTTCATTCAGAGTGCCACATGTGGCACTCTCACTCTAACACTCTCTGGGACATTCACTGTACTCAATTTCTTTTACGACCTTACCAGTGGCTGTTATTACCTTCACATTGTTTCCTCCCTCCCAAATGAACAGTGTCACTCAACTAGCTACTTATATCTGACTGAAGTACTCTGTACGTGTGTGTGTGTGTGTGTGTGTGTGTGTGTGTGTGTGTGTGTGAGTGTGTGTGTGTGTGTGTGTGTGTGTGTGTGTGTGTGTGTGTGTGTGTGTGTGTGTGTGTGTGTGTGTGTGTGTGTGTGTGTGTGTGTGTGTGTGTGTGAGTATGTGTGTGTGTGTGTGTGTGTGTGTGTGTGTGTGTGTGTGTGTGTGTGTGTGTGTGTGTGTGTGTGTGTGTGTGTGTGTGTGTGTGTGAGTGTGTGTGTGTGTGTGTGTGTGTGTGTGTGTGTGTGTGTGTGTGTGTGTGTGTGTGTGTGTGTGTGTGTGTGTGTGTGTGTGTGTGTGAGTATGTGTGAGTGTGTGTGTGTTTGTGTTTGTGTATGTATGTGTGTGTGTGTGTGTGTATGTGTGTGTGCGTGTGTGTGTGTATGTGTGTGTGTGTGGGTGTGTGTGAGTATGTGTGTGTGTGTGTGTGTGTGTGTGTGTGTGTGTGTGTGTGTGTGTGTGTGTATGTGTGTGTGAGTATGTATGTGTGTGTGTGTGTGTGTGTGTGTGTGTGTGTGTGTGTGTGTGTGTGTGTGTGTGTGTGTGTGTGTGTGTGTGTGTGTATGTGTGTGTGTGTGTGTGTGTGTGTGTGTGTGTACTCACCTAGTCGTACTCACCTAGTTGAGGTTGCGGGGGGTCGAGTCTGAGCTCCTGGCCCCGCCTCTTCACTGATCGCTACTAGGTCACTCTCCCTGAGCCGTGAGCTTTATCATACCTCTGCTTAAAGCTATGTATGGATCCTGCCTCCACTACATCGCTTCCCAAACTATTCCACTTACTGACTACTCTGTGGCTGAAGAAATACTTCCTAACATCCCTGTGATTCATCTGTGTCTTCAGCTTCTAACTGTGTCCCCTTGTTACTGTGTCCAATCTCTGGAACATCCTGTCTTTGTCCACCTTGTCAATTCCTCTCAGTATTTTGTATGTCGTTATCATGTCCCCCCTATCTCTCCTCTCCTCCAGTGTCGTCAGGTTGATTTCCCTTAACCTCTCCTCGTAGGACATACCTCTTAGCTCTGGGACTAGTCTTGTTGCAAACCTTTGCACTTTCTCTAGTTTCTTCACGTGCTTGGCTAGGTGTGGGTTCCAAACTGGTGCCGCATACTCCAATATGGGCCTAACGTACACGGTGTACAGGGTCCTGAATGATTCCTTATTAAGATGTCGGAATGCTGTTCTGAGGTTTGCTAGGCGCCCATATGCTGCAGCAGTTATTTGGTTGATGTGCGCTTCAGGAGATGTGCCTGGTGTTATACTCACCCCAAGATCTTTTTCCTTGAGTGAGGTTTGTAGTCTCTGACCCCCTAGACTGTACTCCGTCTGCGGCCTTCTTTGCCCTTCCCCAATCTTCATGACTTTGCACTTGGTGGGATTGAACTCCAGGAGCCAATTGCTGGACCAGGTCTGCAGCCTGTCCAGATCCCTTTGTAGTTCTGCCTGGTCTTCGATCGAGTGAATTCTTCTCATCAACTTCACGTCATCTGCAAACAGGGACACCTCAGAGTCTATTCCTTCCGTCATGTCGTTCACAAATACCAGAAACAGCACTGGTCCTAGGACTGACCCCTGCGGGACCCAGCTGGTCACAGGTGCCGACTCTGACACCTCGCCACGTACCATGACTCGCTGCTGTCTTCCTGACAAGTATTCCCTGATCCATTGTAGTGCCTTCCCTGTTATCCCTGCTTGGTCCTCCAGTTTTTGCACCAATCTCTTGTGTGGAACTGTGTCAAACGCCTTCTTGCAGTCCAAGAAAATGCAATCCACCCACCCCTCTCTCTCTTGTCTTACTGCTGTCACCATGTCATAGAACTCCAGTAGGTTTGTGACACAGGATTTCCCGTCCCTGAAACCATGTTGGCTGCTGTTGATGAGATCGTTCCTTTCTATGTGTTCCACCACTCTTCTCCTGATAATCTTCTCCATGATTTTGCATACTATACATGTCAGTGACACTGGTCTGTAGTTTAATGCTTCATGTCTGTCTCGTTTTTTAAAGATTGGGACTACATTTGCTGTCTTCCATGCCTCAGGCAATCTCCCTTTTTCGATAGATGTATTGAATATTGTTGTTAGGGGTACACATAGCGCCTCTGCTCCCTCTCTCAATACCCATGGGGAGATGTTATCTGGCCCCATTGCCTTTGAGGTATCTAGCTCACTCAGAAGCCTCTTCACTTCTTCCTCGGTTGTGTGCACTGTGTCCTCCAGAGTGACGTGTTCCAGCTCATCAAAATTCCAGCAATTTTTGATCAGCAACGCCACTCCTCCACCCCCCCTGTTCCCTCTGTCTTTCCTCAGGATTTGGTATCCCGTTGGAAAGATGGCATCTGTTATCATACCTGTATGCTTGGTTTCTGTGAGAGCTATGATGTCCGGTGATGCTTCTTTGACTCTTTCATGCCACTCCTCCCACTTATTTGTTATTCCATCAGCGTTTGTGTACCATACCTTCAGTTTCCTTTCCAACACTGTGGTTTGGGGGGCCTGTGAGGGTGGGAGACCTGGTGGCATAGTGTGGGATTCTATAGCTCGGTGTTGGGTGGAGGCTGTGGGTATGGATTGTAGTGTGTGTTGGGATGGTGTGATAGGTTGTATGGTTCTGAGAATAGTTGTGTGTGTGCTTGCCCTTGCTGTTCTGTTCTGCTCTGACTGACCTCTGCTGGTTCCATCCTTGTCTCTTTTCCTAGCTCCTTTCGCTTTTTTGTCCTCTCCCTCAGCTGCTGTCGTTCTGATTTTGTTCTGTCTCTGTCTAGGAACACCCTCTTGTACTCTTCCGAGTATTTCAATCGTGGTTTCTCTTGGAGGATCCTGTTCCGCACTGTTTCCGTCCTGAGAATCAGCTTGATTGGTCGGTTTCTCCCCTTCGAGTACCCCCCTATTCTCTGAAAATTTACAATCTCGTCCATTTCTTCACCTATTTCCGTGATGATTTTCTCAATCTCCTTTCTTTCTTCCTGCTGCCTTTCAGTGTGTGTCCTTTCCTCTCTCTCCTGAAGCCCATGGATAAACACTGATTTTGCCCTTTCTTCCTCCCATTGCCTCACCCTCTGTGACTCTGGATCCTGCCTGTATGTGGTCAGTTTCTCCCTTGATTTTTCCAGTGGCTCTTGATAGCCTGGTTGTGCCTCAGCATTCGACCTATCACCCTCTCCATCTGCAACCAGCTGTTCTTCCCTTTCACTCCTTGGTCCTCCTTGGCAGGCTGATATGACCTTAGCATAATTCATAATTCCTTCCTTCCTGTTCGGCCTCGCAGCTTTATATGCTGTGTCTTCTCTGGTCACTGCCCCTGTAACTCGCTTCAGCCTATTTATCTCAACTTCTAGGACCCTTATCTTGGCTACTGCAGTTTCGACTTGTGCCTCCCAATTCTTTGTCTCCTTCTCCAACCTCTTTTCCAATTTCACAGAGAGCTCTTTCTCCATTTTTTCAGAAAGCTCTCCAAATTTTCTCTCCCACTCTTGTTCCATCCTTTTCCACTGCTCCTCCATCCACTCCTCCCTACCAGAACCATTCTCATCTGATCCTTGGTTCCTGCGAGTCCCCACCATTTTTTTTTTTGTGAGAGAAGAGAGAAGGGAAAGGTAGAGGGGGAGAGAGAGTGAAGGGAAGAGTAGGAGAGGGGA